>NC_056732.1:1299670997-1299905997 GCF_019279795.1 Protopterus annectens
GAGACAGACAACTTAACATCAAACCTTAAATGGCCCGAGGCACTTTCCTTAGCATTAATGAGAATGAGAAGTACATTAATACTACAAACAAATTGAATCCTTATGAGAAATTAATGGAAAGACCCATGGCCCTTCCAGATGCTCCCCTGTGTCAAATGAACAGTTAACTCTAATGGATGATGTTATATTGACCTACTGTAGAAGTCTTAATTTTTTTACAGCAGTATCACAGAATTGTATGAGAAGCTCTTCCACATCCTCCTGACCAGCCTGTTGCCAAATGTAGCCAGGTGATTGGGTTTGTGAAAACCTTCCAGAGAAAGAGCTGTTTGATCCCGAAGTGGAAAGGCCCTTTTCAGGTGCTCCTAACAATCCTGACTGCTGCACAGTGTTCAGGACTACCGACCTGGCTTCACTTGTCTCAGTGTAAGAAGGCCTGCCATGTGGGTGGTCCCAGATGAATCACCATTGCCAGTGAAGGAAAATCAAAGTGCAAAGGATGAATGAATGAATTAGCTGCTCCAGTGAAGGACAAAGGGAAAAAATCAACTCAAACAGCAATTCATGCTGAATCCTGTGACAACAGGTACTTCTGCTCTATTTTTGTTGCAGTTTCCTTTTGCAAACTGGTCGAGAAAAAATAGTTTCCTGTTGGTTCTTCGACAATATGCTATAAACATAAAAGTGACAAATTGTTGGAGGTGCTTGCATATACCTCATCATTCTAGGGCAGGGATTCCAGTGATTCCAATTCCTATATCACAGGTTACATCTGAAAATGATCGTAGTAACACTAATCTAACCTGGTGTAATGTGACTAATTATTCAAAAGTTGTCTCTTCAGCTTACAACTACAAATCGTGGAGATGCATATTATGCCAGAAATGGGACTGCACCAGTGGAAACCAGCAAATGTAACAACACTAGACATGAAAGTGTGTTGGATTCTTTATACTTAAAAAGCTATGGATGGGTGCGTGGCATGGGCATGATAGAGGACCATTACTACATTTGTGGTGATCATGCCTACCCTGGTTGCCCACAAACTGGTCAGGATGTTGCTTTGTGGGTTGTATTACTCCTGCTATTCAGCATTTTGGAGACCCTCCAGCACGCAGACTGAGAAATAGGCAAGCAATCCAGTGGGTAGAGCAAGTATTTTCATTCTTTGTTCCTGTGTATGAATTGCAAAGGACAATGCTTGAAATCACCATGCTTACTCAAATTCTTCAGGAGGTAGCAAATCATACTTCATATCACATCAGGTTGCAAACTGAAAAAATGACTGAAATGTGAAATGTGGTGCTACAAAACCGACTGGCATTCGATATAATGCTTGCTTCAAAAGGGGGGTTATGTGCCCTCACAGAAAGCCATTGTTGTTCTTATATTAGTGACTACCATGAAGAACAAAAAAGCTGGCAAATTTCATGGAACAGAGGGCCAAGGACCTGGCAAGCACATCTAAACAATGGACACTTTTTGGATGGCTGGGCAGTGTATTTGGTAACCTGGGAACTAGTATATTACACGGTATCATTACAATAACTGGTAGTATTCTTTTAATCGTTTTCATATTTTCTGTTCTAAAGGCTGTCATTGTAAAATGTCTAAACGCATCTGCACGTGAAATGCCATTTATGAGTGTCTTGATGATGAAAAATCAATCACTGCAGATGATGAATACTATGATGCTGAAGTCTATTTTACCAAGTTAAGAAAATGTATTGTGTGACACAGTGTCAAATGTGGGAATCATTAGGAAAATGTATTATCTCATGGTTATTCTTCACAAAATGCATATTAACTTGATGTTTGTTAACAAATTAGTCAAATAAAATGTTTATATTGAAAATATATTGTAATATATATGCATGAGTATATAAAATACAGTTTCTCATGAGTTGAGCTTTACATTTCAAATGCCTTACAACTGCATCCTCTTTTCATTATCACATTATAGTGTACTGAGAGAAAATCGAAGACAAAAGAAGTGCTGAAGGAGTTAAGGGATGTTGCTATGTTTAAAGGAGTCTGGTTTGTAATGTAATGGAGGATAGAAAAAAAACAACGTGCCAAGAATCTTTTTTAAGCTCTAGCCTTCTCAAGCTGGGAAATGAATCATTGCAAGAGTGTCTGTAAGTTAGTGGTACTGAATGATACAATGCCAAAAAATAGATTGTTAGGCCAGGTGGTCTGTGTTTTAAAAAGACATATTTGTCAAGTGTTGGCATGAAGTTCTAAGCGAGAAGCAAGGCGGCACAAATTATTTTAAAACTGTATGATTTGTTAAAAGCTATGTTATGTCAAAGTTTTGCATGCATGAAATTGCTAAGAAAATGTATATATGTAGTGTTATTATCCTTTGTTTTGGGACTGATCTGAAGTTTTGTCAAGGCAGTCTCCCAGCACTGTGGTCTGTTTGATTATAATAAAAGGAGTACTTTACATATCCTGAAGTGTTATCCTTGGCTCAAGACTAAGAGGTAAATCTCTTTGTTATTTATCTTAATGCTGCACTTTATCAAAACCAAGTTCTAGTCCTGACCAATAAGTAATATTCCCTGTTGAAAGCTGATTTCTCCCCAAAATTTCTTACGCTCCATAACAGCAGTTTTAGGTGGAATACAAATCTGCACTGGTGCAACTCTACTCCCTTACCAGTAGCCCTTTCTACTACAAATCTATCATTATACTCCCCCCCTCTTCTATTACTACTGGACCTCCGCCAGTAATTAATTTTTCCTTTGCCCCTAATATTCTGCTATCTATCCCGAAATCCTGTATCAAATTCAAATGCTCACTTTAATCCACATCTCTATTGTAGCATTCCTACTTGCATTTCTTAAGATATTTCAATATTCTTACTTTTTAGCTGTACCTGTGATAATATGGATAGTGTCACCATTATAAGAAATTATTCCCAGCTATTATATATATGACAGCTTTTTTAGATGTTTATTTCCAGCTATTGTATTACATGTATCCACTACTGTTTGGCAGGTTGACCCTTTACACAGTTTTGTAATCTTGATTTGAGCCTATGTCACATTTGACAAGGCCTTTTGTTTTAATGAAAAATTTCAAAAAAATGTACACCTTTAAATAATGACGTTTAACCCTTCTGATAGGAACAGCTGAACAAAACTGACAGCTACAACCATAGGCATTAACCAACCTAAAATTAGAAGTTATGTACTCACCATAACGTTCCATCTGAGTAGGTGTATTCATTTGTCTGCAACCTGTGGGTTATGGATCCGATATCGGATCCGAACCGGCATAGTTTTCCAGCTATGGATCCAAGCTCTCAGCTCCTCCCCTCACCCATAATGCCCTGCTCTACCCTCATGACCTCAGATCGAGTTTGCCAAAGCAACAATACCCTCAAAAGGGTAACAAGTAATATGCAGGAAACTGAAAGGCCAGGGGGATAGGAGGGCGGGATGGTTGCAGACAAATGAATACACCTACTCAGATGGAACGTTATGGTGAGTACATAACTTCTAAATCTGAAGTAGGATATTCATTTGTCTGCAACCTGTGGGACAGAGTCCCCAGCTACCTGAATCTTGGGTGCTCATCATGGAAGGATATTCCGGAGCACCGCGGAGCCAAAGGATGCTCTACCCCTAGATGCAAGATCCAACTTATAGTGAGAAATAAATGTATGAGATGAAGCCCACGTGGCTGCTGCACAAATATCATCTAGAGGAATCCTAGCCTTGAAGGCTGCCGAGGTAGATACTGACCGGGTTGAATGGGCATGAACACCCTCCGGTGCGGGCCTTCCTGACGCTTGATAAGCCAATAAAATGCACTGTGAAATCCAGCGGGATAGAGAAACTTTGGAAATTGGCTTGCCCAAATTGAATTTTGCAAAGGAAATAAACAGCTGGTCGGATTGCCTATGACCAGCTGTCCTGTTGAGATAAAATCTTAGTTGCCTGTGAACATCTAGTGAGTGTAGCCTATATTCACCTTTGTTTTCATACTTAGGGAAGAAAACAGGAGGTTAATGGATTGATTGATGTTTGCTTCAGAAGCGATTTTAGGAAGGAAGGACGGATTGGTCCTGAGGGAGACCGGTCCGGATAAAACCAAGTAAGGAGGTTTAGCTGATAAAGCTTGAAGTTCAGAAACTCTCTTGGCTGATGTAATGGCTACCAAAAGGCTGTCTTGTAAGACAAGAATTTGAGATCCACTGTAGCCGCTGGCTCGAAGGGGAGCGGTCAAGGCCTGTAGGACCAAAGAAAGGTCCCAAGGAGGAACTGCTTGCTTTATAGGGGGCCTGAGAAGGAAAGTACCCTTAAGAAAGGTTTTGCACAATTTGGCTGACATAAGAGGAAGAGACTCTTGACCAATGTGATAGTGAGAAATAGCCGCCAGTTGAACTTTGACTGTGGAACTGCTGGCACCATCATTAAAGAGAGAGGTTAGAAAATCAAGCACTACAGGGAGAGGAACCGTGAAGGGATCTAGGCCTTGCCGCTCCGCCCACACAGAGAAACGTCTCCATTTGCTTCGGTAAACCTTTCTAGTGGATGGTTTATGAGCCGCCACTAAAATAGCCTTTACCGGAGAAGAAATACCGGGAGTCCTTATCAAGAGTGGAACTGGAGCAGCCAAGCGGTCAGCTTCAGGTTGTCCAGGTTCGGAGGAGGAATGCAGGAAGGATGGGATATCAGATCCGGAATGGGATCTAGAATCCAAGGAGGATTCACCGAGTGAGACCTTAGGAAGGGGAACCAGATCTGTCGAGGCCAGAATGGAGCAATGAGAATCATTCTGCAACCCACCCGAGAAGCTTTCTGAAGAACTTGCAGCATCAGAGGCAAGGGTGGATAGGCATACAGAAGACCGGGTGGCCAAGCATGCACCAGAGCGTCTCTTGGGGTACCTCCGGGAGGAGGTATTAGAGCGAAAAACTGTCGCACTTGGTGTTTGAGGGAGAAGCAAAAAGATCGCATGAAGGGGTTCCCCACCGTGCGAATATGCGTTCCGCTACTTGACAATTGAGAGACCACTCGTAAGGAGTCAGAATGGTGCGACTGAGCTTGTCTGCTAGGATGTTGGACCGACCCGGAATGTGCGTTGCTATGAGAAAGCGATTGGTGGAGGTTGCCCATTCCCAAACTCTCATGGCCTCTCGACAAAGAGGGTAAGACCTTGTTCCCCCTTGCTTGTTGATGTACCAGACAACAGACATATTGTCCGATTGTATCGCAATTGTTCCCAAGGGAAGAAAGTCCTGAAGTGCTAGCAACGCTAAGAGCACTGCTCTCATCTCTAGAACATTGATATGCAGTAAGGCCTCTGAATCGTTCCACGTGCCTTGGACTGTCCGGCCCGCAAAGTGCCCCCCCCACCCGAGGCGGGAGGCGTCCGTGGTCACCGTGGCGAGAGGGGGAGAAGCACAAAATGGGCGACCCTCGTGGAGATCCGGGGAGTGGAGCCACCACAAGAGGGACCGCTTGCAAGCCTTGCTGATCGCTATGGGATGATGCATGGGGAGAGCAAGGTATGACCACTGAACTAAGAGCGTCCACTGTAGAATGCATATGGAGCCTGGCAAGAGGAAGAAGTGCTATCGATGAAGCCATGGACCCTAGAGCCCTCAGGACCAACTCCGCTGGAACAGAACATGAATGGAGAATGGCCCGCACCTGGAGCTGCAGATTTAGAACTCTGTCCGCAGTGAGGAAGGCTCGTAAACTCCTTGTGTCTAGTCTGGCCCCTATGAAGTCTAAGAGCTGAGTGGGCGCCAGGTTGGACTTGTTTGTATTTATTGTGATGCCCAGAAATGGAGCAAGATGGAGAAAGGAGTCTCGCGCCGAGAGAAGTAGATGCCTTGTTGGGGCGGTAAGGAGCCAGTCGTCCAGGTAGGGAAAGACCTGCACCCCTGAAGCCTCAGGTGGGCCGCTACCACTGCTAGTACTTTGGTAAACACCCTGGGGCTGTGGTGAGACCAAAGGGAAGGACCCGAACTGGTAGTGACTGGCTCCCAGCCGAAGCGGAGAAACCTCCTGGAGCGCCTGTCCATTAGGATGTGGTAGTACGCGTCCTTGAGATCTATCGAGCACATCCAGTGGTCTTCTCCCAGAAGGGGGAGAATAGATTGTAGAGTGACCATTCGGAATTTTTCTTTGGGGACTGCCAGATTCAAGAGAGAGAGGTCTAGGATTGGTCTTAGTTCCCCGTCTTTTGGCACTAAAAAGAATCTGGAGTAGAACCCTGATCCGATCTGGTCTGGGGAAACGGGCTGGATGGCTCTTTTCTCTAGCAGATGGCCAATTTCTGCCAAAGCGGCCTCCCTTTGACCGGGTGGTACGTCTGGGAGGGACTTCATCTTTGGAAGGTGAAGGAAAGGAATGCGATATCCCCTGGATATGATTTGGAGAACCCAGCGGTCCGATGTTATGGACTCCCATGCCGCTAGGTGCCCGAACGTCCCCGACTGCCTCCAGAGTAGAGCAGTCGGGCAACCCTCAGGGTTGCTGCTGGCCGCTCAGAGAAAGCTTCCCTGGACCCGAAGTTTCTGGGAGCCCCTCTGCCTCTAGGGCGGCGTCCTCCTTGTCCTCCTCTGCCACGGAAGGACTGGTTGTCCGGAGCAGGCTGGGACTGCTGCGACTTCCGGAACCACATCTTCTTCTGACCCTTTTGGTTCCTAGAATAGGGCCTCTGGGGTGCAGAGAAGCGGATTCGACGGCAGACAGCGTCTTCCCGTCCTTCTCGCTCTGGGTCAACGCCTCGCGAACGGTCTTGCCAAACAGAGCAGAACCATCAAAAGGGCGTTTGCAAGACGCCTTGAAGGGCTCAGAAAAATCGCAGTGGCGGAGCCAGGCCTGACGCCTCGTGACCAGTCCTGTCCCGCAGCTCTAGCGGCGCCTCCGTAGCATGGGAGAGTAGCCGATAGAAGTATTTGTGACTGACCTAAGAGTGGCCATTTTGGTGGAGTGCAGAACTCTGTCCTCCTCCGAAATGGACTCAGGGGATGCAGCGTACTCTTAATAAGGTCTCGCTGCATCCGAATAACATGTGCCAAATAGTTCAGCCCTTACCGAGAAGGTCGCCGAACTGAACATCCGCTTCCCCAAGCGGTCCATCATCCGAGACTCCTTGCTCGGTGGGTGGACTGAGGGACTCTCCTGAGCCAGTTCCTCTTTGTGGCGCCGCCATCAACATGGCATCTACAGGAGGCCCCTTACTCCAATGGGTCCTGTCGGAAGGCGGGCTAAGGATTCTATCAGGTCTTTTGGGAATTGGCTCCACGGTGTCCGGTTCCTTCCACGCCCTGGTGGTAATAAGATCCACCAGGTGGTCGGCAGGGGGACACCCAAGAGGTAGACGGGCCCGCTTGAATGCCTCCAAGAACACGGACTCGTCCGAGGAAGACTTGGGGCAGACCACCCCTAATACGGAGCATTTCCATGATGTCTCGAAGGAGACATCCTCGGGGTGACCGTGGGGAGCCTTCCCTTCCTCCAAGTCCGTGTCTTCAGTGAGACTCTCAGGGGAGTCAATGTGCCTCCTTTTGCGTATGCTTGAGGAGCCTCCTCTGGGGGCTGTCAGAGGAGTCCTCGCAGCAACAATTTGCTCCATGGGAGCAACTTGGGGCACAGAAACGGGCTGTCCCAGGGGCCGGATGGTGGAAGCCTGGCCCAGTGCAGAGGGAGCGGACGGAGCCGGCAAGTGCCGGGGTCCGGAGACCCTCAACAGAGCCCTCTCCACTACATCAAAAGCCGAAGGGAGCCGACCCGACCAAAGGATCCGACAATCGGCTCCCCTCGGATCCGAAGAGTGGATCGGAGCCGGCGCCAAGCACTCGGATCCGGGGACAGTGCGCTCCGACACAGACGGCGCCGAAGGAGCACTGATCCCCGGATCCGGCTCGGATCCAGGCTCCGAGATCGGGTCCGACGCACGAGGGCATGGTCGGATCCGGTACCAAGTACTATCGGCTCCGACCTCCCCGGCCCGGCTGCTCGGCTCCAGTTGCTCGAACCCGGAAGCGGGTCGGAGAAGGAGCAATAGGCTTAAAAAGGGTGTTGAGCTCCCCGAGGGGAGGCAAGAGCACTCCCATCTGCATCTGGGCCTGGATGAACCTTCTCATCATCCGGTCCAGATCTGCATCGAAAGGCTATGGGTAGATCTCGACGAGGCTACCGAGGTAGGCCTGGAATGCCTCCTCGATAGCCTCGACGGAGATCGGGTCTCCTCCTCCTCAGGACCCGTGAGAAGCACACAGGTGACCGGAGCCGAGAAGGAGGAGACCGCACCAAGGAAGCCGGGAGAAGCCAGCTTGGCTGGCGGGGCGAAACAGAGGTCTCGGCCCGCCGCTAGGTGCTTCTCCCTCCGGTCCTTTTTAGATGCATCCCTCTCCTGTCCTGAAGCGGGAGTTTGAGTCCCAGGAGCAGGAGGGGGTGCCACAGTGGGAACAACTGCAGCCGCAGGAGTCCCGAAGGAGCGGAGGTCGGAGCCGAGTCCGGCGGTAAAAGACCCGCCAAGACCAGCTTGGACCTCCGCTCCCTCAGTGCCCTGGGGTTGAACCCTGCACAAATGGAACAACCAGATGTGAGGTGTTCAACCCCAAGACACTTAACACACCGAGTGTGGCCATCAGCGGGTGAGAGCTTATGGCCACACTCGGAGCATTTAGAAAAAATTGACTTAGGCTGTTCAGCCATAGTCACAAAAGTTAAGCTAAAGTTACAAAAGTAACCTAAAACAACAATAAAGAAGCACACAGGCCTCACACACACTCATGCACCAGCGAGGGGAGGGAATAAAATTTACTACTAAAAATTAAATTAAACTAAAAACAGTCAATAAAAATAGGAAACCTACAACTTTCACACAAAAAAGGTTAAAGAAGGCAAAAATAGTCTATTTTTGAACAAGAAAAATCCACTTAGCTGAGAGCTATGAAATCCACATCTAGTTACCAGCGCGGCAAACAAGATCTGAGGTCATGAGGGTAGAGCAGGGCATTATGGGTGAGGGGAGGAGCTGAGAGCTTGGATCCATAGCTGGAAAACTATGCCGGTTCGGATCCGATATCGGATCCATAACCCACAGGTTGCAGACAAATGAATATCCTACTTCAGATCTAAGGTTATCCATGCTAAGGCGCATGTTACAGCCTGTGCTCCTACTTACACTAATTGCTCTTTGTCCTTGTCTGAACTTTATTCCTCTCCCAGATGTGAACAGCAGCTTGTTTGCTTTCAGAAGCTCTTTGTCTTTGTCTGAACTTTATTCCCCTCCCAGATGTGAAAAACAGCTTGTGAAGAAAGCTTGTATGCTTTCAGAAGCTCTTTGTCTGAACATTATTCCCCTCCCAGATGTGAAAAACAGCTTGTATGCTTTCAGAAAATGTTAACTTTCAGCCATAAGAAAAAAATGCACTGGCTATCTTTAAATAAAAGTAAACTATAAACTGTTCTATAAATGCACTGAAAAATTTAGGGACCAGAAAAGCTGCCATCTCTTATTCACTTCAAGCAATTTCAAATTTTACTAAGCTGCTAGCCCTTGTAGCTTTTAATTTTATGTTTCTCTCAGCATTCAGAGTGAGGATGCCTCGGAATTTGTTGTCGTCACATATACTTGGTTTGTCTCCATGGAAGCTTAAGAACGGAAAGTACAGCTTCCCTCAACTGCAGACTTTTCAACTCACACTGAACATTTACTTCTAAAGGAAAACTATTCATTATATTCACAGTGGTCTTTTGTTTTAAAAACCCACTTCCTAACACAAAAAGACATTAGATTAAGGACATTAATCCAGACAATTGCCTACGTAAAAGTACAAGAAAACATCTCAGCTCTACATATATTATAATCACTGCAATTTTACACCTAAAACCTCCATCCCAACAACTCAAGATTACAGCCTAACTTAAATGTGTTTTAGCCAAGCCTTTCTTCTCTTTTTTTACATTGTGATACCTACATTTCCTAAAACAAAGAAAAGTACTTGTTTACTTTAGTATCTTTATCACATGCAAAAATCAATGAAAATGATTTACTTTACATCATGCAGTTTATATCTTGAATTGTTTTATACAAATATGATTAAGTGCAAAAATTGTCTTACTTACAGTTACTTTTTTTTCCCTTTTAGTGTCTTTCCAAAAATTAATGACATGAAATGGGGTATATGCCTTTCAATCCCCCCACAAGTTTAATAAAGTCACAGAAGTCCAATCTTTCTCAGCCACTTTTTCTTGTAAATCCACATTTCAAAAATGTGCCTAATGCTTTACAGTCTCACATTTATTTACCAATTTCGGTTTTGCAGGACTTCTTCCTGCTTATCTCCATCTCCCAACCCCAGACTCTGATTCAAGTCCAAGGTGATCCTGATTCTTCTAGTCCTCTCCTGTTGGTTTTATTCCATCTCTCAAGCATTTTCTTTTGAAATACTGGAAAAGTTTCACTGGCAAAGTCCCTCTATGAGTTTTATCAGAAGAAGAATGAGAAGTACTGTCCCCTTTTGTTCGATGGCTAACTTTTTGTTGGCCAAACTTTTGTACTTCCTCCTTAACCTGTTTTGATCCTCCAGGAAAAAAATATTCGGAAGAGAGCAGGATACAGCAGCTTGAATATCACACCTGCCTCTAGATATTCCCTGATTGCTGGGATAAATCTGGTTCTCTTCTATCTGTTGTACAATGAATAATCATTTTCTCCTGCTTCCAGTTTTTAATACTCTGCCAGTTTTGTTATGATCAACTTTTTTCTGCTGGTATGAGTGCATCTTTACTAATACAGATCTTGGCTGCTTTCCCATGGACAGGTTTGGAGCATACAAATGATGTGCCCATTCAATTAACAAATCCTGCTGTGGAACACCAGTCCAGTTACTTATTTGTGCTTTCATAAAGTTAATATACTCTCTTCCCCACAGTTTTTCTGGTACTGCATAAAACCTCAGGCTGTCTCCAAGTGCTCTGTCCTCCAAATACTATTTTTTGAAACAGATTTTCTTCAGCAGTCTCATACTCAGCCAGCCCTTTTTTCACTGAAACAGCAATTTTTGAGAAATCTCATACTCAGCCAGCCTTTTCTTCATTTCGACCTCTGATTTTTTGGTTTTATCAGTTCAGCTGGATAGCTGTTTACAGCTGCTTCCATTTTTCCAATCTTTTGTTATTTGAGTTAATATATTGCCTTGGTGTTTTATGTACTTTGATCAGCACTGAGCACATTCGATTTATTTTTTTCCTCCAAATTACTGGAAGCCATCTCTTGTACTGAAGTGGAACGTGAACCGCTTTTTGCTGAACTCTGCAGGATTCTTCCCAGTCAGTGTTTTCTCTTTACCTTCTTTAGTTTTCTTTTAGGCACTATAAATTTCTTCTTTGCTGGCATCCAGGTAGTGTACTTAATAGCCAGTAGCTGATTTTTACTAAAACTGACAGAATTACTGGCCCACATCTATCTTTTTTTTTTTTTTTACATTAGGAGAGCTGTTCATCAGTGTGCAGCTATTTTGGAAAGACAGAGATGTCCCATATCAGCTTGTCCCTTTCATCACACTTTTTATTTTTTAAACACCTTTATTCAATTATCACGTGACATAGGCAAATTTACATTTATACAAAAGTAATCAAATTGTATTAAATTAATGTTAACATTATACTTCACATATATTGCTACATATCATATAACCTAAGCAACATTACATAAATTATTAAATTCCTGCCCCTTTTCTTAACAAGAAACATATTTATTAAACCACCACTTATGACATAAGCAATCATACATTTATATAAAGAAAATGAACCATGCCGACACAATCCTAGCTGCAAGCTTCTTACATCACAAACCATACCGACACACTCCCAGGTGCAAACATTATATATCACTTAAATTCTACCCAATCATTTTCAGGCAAACATTGCACAACTCATTGAAGTCCTGCTGTCTATTAAACCTCATTCCTCTGCTGTATGCATTGTTTCCACAATTCCCATTTTTTTCCTGAGGTTTGCTTCCACCCTTTTCTAAAGTTCGCAGCTCCAGATGTTTTATTTTTGTTACTATATTCACTACTTCTAATATAGTTGGTTTAGATTTTGATTTCCATTTTCTAGTAATTGCTTTTTTGGCAGCCACCATAAATTAGACTCAGCAATGCCTTACCATGTCTAGGCAATTCCAACTTTAACATAGCTCGGAAAAATCATCTCTCTCATCACACCAACCCACCCATCCAGCATCTCTGACCATGCATCCCGCAGGGAATCCTTAAAGTCCATCAACTCACTCCATTCTCAGAAAATATGTTCCCAAGTACCTCTTTCTTCCACATCACATCACCGACATTTTCTGTCTACCCGAGGAAAAATTCACTGGAGTCTACTTGGGGTATAAAAATATCTATGTATACATTTCCAAGCAAAAATCCTAAATCTTCTAGATTTTGTTGCATATTTGGGAGACATACATATATCCTGCCATTGCTTCTTTGTGAATTGCTTATACAATCTCGGTTCCCAATCCTTTCTAACCTACTCTGATTCTTACAGTTATCATGCAATATTTTACATGGTCTACTAATTATTCCTTTTTTAATGGCAGCTTCTGTTCTAGATTTTACTAAAAACTCTACAAGTGGTGGTCTTTTGTTTAGGACCCCCCTATTTCTTTTTTTATACTCTGATATCAATCCTTGATAGGGAAGGAAATCTCTAACTTGGAGTCCAAATAAATACTTTGTCTCTTCCCATTCTATTACCTTTCCCTCTCTAGTTATTTGCTCCCAATACCTTAGTTCCTTTTCCAGTTTTCTCCAATAAATTCCAGCCCCCTCTTGCCTATTGTCTATATTCCTAATTGAAGTAATCCCTATCTGCAGAATCTCCTTTCTCAATTCCTGCGTTGGCTTAGTTCTTTGAATGTTTTCTGCTACTTTATGGCTATAATATTCTGTATGATTATTGTTATTCTCCTTAAAGGCCTGCATCCAAAATCCTACCCTCTCCTTGTTTCTTGAGCTTCCCCTCTGTTTTAACATCATCCCTTTCTGAAAGAATCAGTTTTATCCCACTTGACTCTTCCCATTTTCCCTTCTCAGATAAAGTCCTTCATGTCTTTATTAATTGCTAGCCACAACTTCTCCTTTGGTTGATAAAAATATGCCTGACCTGTGTACAAGACTAAAGGAACTAAAATATTTTGACTGAGTGTATCTTACTATCCATATAACAAAGCTTCCATTTTCTCAGTTTTTTGCATTATCTTTTGTTTAGTCTCTTCCCACACATCCTTAGCTAACACACCAGAATCATTTTTAGCCCATAATCCTAAATATTTCATTTTATCATGTCCCCATAAATACAGACATTGCTGAACCAGTTTGTGAGGGGTGGTGCATAATTTACTGCTATTGCCTTTCTTTTACCTTCATTACTTTTGTATCCTGAAAAGATATGAAACTGTTTCAAAATGTTCTACAACACTGTAATGTCCCTTAATGTTTTTTTGTCAGGTATAAAATAACATCATCTGCAAATAGAACCAGCTTTTCTCAACTACCATACCAATTATATCCTTGAATTTCTGAGTCCCTTATTTTTTGCCACTGGTTCTAAATATCATGCAAATAACAAAGGGGAAAGAGGACACCCCTGCCTGGTGCCTCTGCTCAAGCAGAAATTATCAGAGGGGACCACACCCACTTTAATTTTCATCTCCGATCCCTCATATATCCTCCTAATCAACCTTATAATTTTTTCAGGAAATGCAAATGCTTCCATTGCCCATCTCATAAAGTCCCAGCTTACTCTGCCAAATGATATCTATGCATCAAGACCCACCAAAAGCAATGGTATCTTCTTACATTTCACATCTTTCTGGAAAATCAATGTTCTGTTAATGTTGTCAAATGTTGCCTCCCCTCCACAAAACCACACTGATCCATATCTACCAATTTTGGCATTACTTTTGTCATTCTTTTAGCCATTATAGACACGAACACTTTATAAAAAGAAGTTATGTACTCACCATAACGTCCCATCTGAGTAGGTAAACTTCATTTGTCAGCAACCTGTGGGTATCGGATCCCTATCGGATCTGAGCCGGCAGCTTCAAACAGCTAAGATCCGAGCTCCAAGCTCCTCCCCCTTGCCCATAATTCCCTGCTATCACTTCCTGACCTCAGATCGAGTTTGCTTAGCAACACAGAGCATTATAACACAAAGGATCACCTGCACATCCTAACCTAGAGTTATCCGGGAACAAAGGGCAAGGAATTCTTTTAGTACATGCTATAGGTTAGGGGGATGGAGGGGGGGGGGGTCGGTTGCTGACAAATGAAGTTTACCTACTCAGATGGAACGTTATGGGGAGTACATAACTTCTTTATCTGAAGTAGTTAACTTCATTTGTCCATCAACCTGTGGGACAGAGTCCCCAGCTACCCAATCCTTGGGAGGTCCTCATGGAAGGATATTCCAGAGCACTGCAGAGCCGAAGGATGCTCTCCCTCTGGAAATTATATCCAACTTGTAATGGTTAATGAAAGTATGAGATGATTTCCAAATGGCTGCTGAACAAATGTCATCCAATGATACTCTGGACCAAAAGGCAGCAGAGGTGGAAATCGATCGAGTAGAGTGGGCGTGGACTCCTTCGGGTTCAGGTCGGCCAGAACTCTTATATGTAAGAAGTATATATTGGGAGATCCATCTGGACAATGTAACTTTTGATACTGGTTTTCCCAAAGAAGGTTTAGCAAAGGATACAAAAAGTTGCTCAGATTTCCTGTGGTCAGTGGTCCTGTGCAAGTAGAACCTCAATTGCCTGTGTACGTCCAGAGAATGTAACTTGTATTCACCCTTGTTCTGATAACTTGGAAAGAATACTGGTAAATTAATAGCTTGATTGATACTGGGCTCTGAAGCAACTTTGGGAAAAAAGGAGGGATTGGTCCTGAGAGAAACACTATATTTATGGAAAACCAGTTATGGTGGTTTGGCGCAAAAGGTTTGAAGCTCCGAAACCCTTCTGGCCGAAGTGATGGCAACAAGAAAGGCTGTCTTCCAAGATAAGTATTTTAGATCCACCGAAGCTGCAGGCTCAAAGGGAGGAGCTGTCAGAGACTGGAGAACAAGAGTTAAATCCCATGGAGAAACTGCGTGTTTAACAGGAGGTCTCAAGAGGAAAGTGCCTTTTAAGACGGTCTTGCTTAATTTGGAAGAGGCCAAGGGACCGAGATCACTTCCCACATGATAGTGGGAGATTGCGGCTAACTGGACTTTGACCGTAGAGGAGCTAGCACCCTGGTCGAATAAGATAGACAAAAATTCTAGCACTGCTGGTAACGGAGCTGTAAAGGGGTCCAAGTTTCTGCGCTCCACCCAAATTGAAAAGCGTTTCCATTTGCTATTATAAACCTTTCTCGTAGAAGGCTTGTGAGTGGCTACTAGAATAGCCTTAACAGAGGACGAGATACCGGGAGTCCTAGCTATAACTGGAACTGGATCAGCCAAGTTGTAAGCTTGAGGTTGTCCAGGTAAGGGGTTGTTAATCCTAGTGGGTGAGAGATCAGATCCGGAGTGGGATCTAGAATCCATGGGGGATTCACTAGATGAGACCATAGACAAGGGAACCACGCTTGACGAGGCCAGAATGGGGCTATGAGAATCACTCTGCTCCCCAACTGACGGGCTTTCTGCAAGAATTTTAGCATTAGGGGAAGAGGTGGATAAGCATAAAGTAGACTGGATGGCCAAGCATGCACCAGAGCGTCTCTGGGGGATTCCCCCGGTGGGGGAATTAGAGCGAAGTAGTCACTGCACTTTGCATTCGAAGGAGACGCGAAGAGATCGCAGCAAGATTGACCCCACTTGAGGAAGATTTGCTTCGCTACTCTCGGGTTCAGAGACCACTCGTACGGTGAAAGGATGGTTCGACTCAGCCTGTCTGCCAAGATGTTCGACCGGCCCGGAATGTGCGTCGCTATGAGAAAGCGGTTGGTGGAGATCGCCCATTCCCAAACTCTCATGGCCTCTCGATAAAGTGGGTAGGATCTGGTTCTCCCTTGCTTGTTGACATACCAGACTACTGACATGTTGCCTGTCTGAATTGCAATTGTCCCTGAGGGAAGAAGGGCTTGGAGTGCTTGCAACGCCAAAAGCACCGCTCTCATCTCAAGGACATTAATATGCAACAAGGTCTCTGAATGGGTCCATGTGCCTAGGACTGTTCTGCCCATACAGTGCCCCCCCACCCGAGACGAGAAGCGTCAGTGGTCACCATGGTTAAAGGAGGGGACATACAGAAGGGGCGCCTTTTCTGGAGGTCCGGGGACCGGAGCCACCAGAATAGGGCTTTCCTGCAAACCCTGCTGAGGGGGATGGGTGAACTCAGTGGATGTTGCAGGATGGACCATTGAACCTGCAAGGTCCATTGTAGTACCCTCATGTTCAAGCGCGCTAAGGGTAGCAGGTTGATTGTTGCCACCATAGAACCTAGAGCCCTCAGGACCAATTCCGCTGGAGGAGCCGGGGAGTGTAGAAGGGCCAGCATGTGGAGCTTTAGTGTTCGAAGCCGGTCTGGAGTTAAGAAGACTTGCAAAAGGTTTGTGTTTAATCTGGCCCCAATGAAGCCCAAAATCTGGGTTGATTGAAGAGAAGATTTTTTAATACTGATTGTGAGTCCCAGCCGGGAGGCCAAGTGGAGGAAGTAATCTCTGGCTGAACACAGTAGATGCCTGGTGGGGGCAGTCAGGAGCCAGTCTTCCAGGTACGGAAAGACCTGTATTCCCTGGAGTCTCAGGTAGGCTGCTACAACTGCCAAGACTTTGGTGAACACCCTGGGGGCTGTGGTGAGACCAAAGGGAAGGACACTGAACTGGTAGTGGCTGGCTCCTAGCTGGAAGCGGAGAAACCTTCTGGATCGCCTGTCCATCAAAATGTGGTAGTACGCATCCTTGAGGTCTATAGAGCACATCCAGTCCTTCTCCTGCAGGAGTGGGAGAATGGATTGAATGGTGACCATCTGGAACTTTTCTTTAGCCACTGACAGGTTTAGAAAGGACAGGTCGAGGATTGGTCTTAAGTCCCCCATCTTTTTTGGCACCAAGAAAAACCTGGAGTAAAAGCCTGATCCGTATTGGTCTGGGGGGACATGCTGGATTGCTCTTTTTTCTAGCAGCTGAAGTATTTCTGCGGCTGCTGCCTCCCTTTGATTGGGTGGAGCATCGGGGAGGCTCCGGGGTTTAGGGGGGAGATTGAGAAAGGGGATCTTGTAACCTCTGGATATGATTCGAAGCACCCAGTGATCTGTTGTGATGGACTCCAAAACTGCTAGGTGCCTCGAGAAGCACCCCCCCCCGACTGCCTCCAGAGTGGAGCAGTTGGGTAACCCTTCAGGGTTGCTGTGCGGGCCAATCAGAAAATGGTTCTCTCGACCCGAAATTCTTCGGTCCCCCTCTGCCTCTGGGCCGGCATCCACCCTGTCCTCCTCTGCCTCTGAAGGATGAGGAGTCCAGAGCGAAACAGGACTGTTGAGACTTCAGGAACCACATCATCTTCTGTCCTTTTTGGTTCCTAGAGAAGGACCTCTGGGGAGCCGAGAAACAGACTCCGACGGCAGACGTCTTCCCGTCTTTCTCGTTCTGGACCAGCGTGTCGCGTATGGTCTTGCCAAATAGCGAAGAACTGTCAAACGGGGCATTAGCGAATCACGCCTTGAAGGGTCCCGCAAAATCACAATGGCGGAGCCAAGCATGCCGTCATAAGACAATGCCCGCTCCGCTAGCTCTAGCGGCTCCTTCCGTAGCATGGGACAGGAGTCGCATAGAGGTGTTAGTAATGGATTTGAGAGTGGCCATTCGATTTGAAAATACCTTCTTATCCTCGGCCGACATTGACTCTGGCGGCAACCCGGCGTATTCTTTGATGAGATCTCGCTGGAGTCGTATTACGTATGCCATATAATTCAGCGACCTTACAGAGAAGGTGGCTGAAGCGAACATCTGCTTCCCCAGGTGGTCCATCATCCGAGACTCCTTGCCTGGAGGATGGATTGAGGAACTCTCCTGGGCTAGTTCCTTTTTGGTGGCATCTACAGGAGCACCCTTGTGCCAACACATCCTATCAGAAGGGGGGCTGAGGATTTTATCTGGTCTCTTTGGAATGGGCTCCACAGTGTCCGGTTCCTTCCATGCCCTGGTAGTAATCAGGTCTACCAGGGGGTCCGGTGGGAGGGGACACCCAAGAGGTAGATGGGCCTGCGTCAAACACCTCCAGAAATACAGACTCATCAGAGGAAGGTTTTTGGGCTGACGACCCCCCTCTAATTTGAAGCATTTCCATGATGTCGCCGAAGGAGACGTCTTCGGGAGGTGGCCTTGGGGAACGAACCTTCCACTTCCTCTAAGTCTGTGTCTTCTGTCATGGACTCAGGTGAGTCCAAGTGCCTCCTCTTGCACTTACGTTTGTGAGGAACCTCCTCGGGGGGGCTGTCCGAAGAGGCCTCACCAACCACATCCTGTTCCTCCAAGGGAACTATCTGGGACATAGGCGCAGGCTGTCCCTGGGGCCTGGTGATGGAAAGTAGGCCCGTCTGAGAAGGAGTGCAGGGTGGAACCATAGCAGGAGCCTAGGGCCTCGAATCCCTCGACAACACCCTCTCCACGACATCGAATGCCGAAGGAGAACTGCTCTCTCTGGGATCCGAGAGCAGCCCCTTCGGATCCGATGTGTGGATCGGAGCCGGCGCCAAAGCAATCTGATCCGAAGGGCCAGTATGCTCCGACCAAGATGGAGCCGAAGACACACTGACACCTCCGGATCCGAAGCTCAGCTCTCGGCTCCGAGAGCTCGGATCTGAAAACGGACCCGACAAACTCGAGGGTGCCATCGGCACCGAAGTACGAGGTACTATCGGCACCGACACTCCCCCGGCTCCCATGCTATCCGGCTCCGAAGGCTCCGAGACCCGGAATTGGGTTGGAGAATGAGCAATCGGGGCAAAAAAGGGGGTCGAGCTCCCCCCCGGAGGGGGGGGGGGCAGGAGCACTCCCATCTGCAGCTGGGCCTGGAGGAACCCATGCATCATCCGGTCCTTGTCTGCATCGGACAAGCTTCGGGTTGACCTAGAGGAGGTCACCGAGTTGGGCCGGGAGTGCCGCCTCGATGACCTTGAAGGTGACCTGGTCTCCTCCTCCTCCGGCTCTGGGGAAAAGCAGGGTGAATGGAGCCGGGAAGGTGAAGAACCGGAAGCCTTGGGAGAAGCTACTTGCTTGGCCAGCGGGGCTGAGGAGGAAGAGTCGGCCCGTCGCATGTGGTGCTTCTCTTTTCTCCTCTCTCTCCTAGCTTCCCTCTCCTCCTGGCCTGAGGTGGGAGGGTGAGTCCCGGCCAGGGGAGCAGGGATGGAAGGTGGCACTGCCATGGCAGGTGCCACGGAGGGAGAGGACGACGAAGTCGAGTCTGGGGGCAACAGTCCCGCCAGAATCAACTTCGACCTCCTGTCCTTCAAAGCCCTGGGGTTGAAGGCTGCACAAATAGTGCAGCCTGAGGAGAGGTGGTCAACCCCAAGGCAGATAACACACAGAGTGTGGCCATCCGCTGGGGACAGCTTATGGCCACACTCGGTGCATTTAGAAAAGAAGGCTTTAGGGGCCTCAGACATGACTAATGACAAGATTACACTAGGCCCAAAGACAAACACGGCTTCACACACACGAGGGGGGAGGTAATTTAAAAATTAACTACAAAAAACAGTTAACAATTAGAAACTAACTAAGGAGTAACACACACACAGATTTTACTGTTATAACAGAAAAAGAAAAGGATTTTTCTCACAAAAACGATCTACTCCCACGCCTGGAACTCGTTCAGAGCTGCTGACTGAACCGCGGCAAACAAGATGAGGTCAGGAAGGGATAGCAGGGGATTATGGGCAAGGGGAGGAGCTTGGTGCTCGGATCTTAGATGTTTGAAGCTGCTGGCTTGGATCCAATATGGATCCGATACCCACAGGTTGATGGACAACTGAAGTTAACTACTTCAGATCCATGGTTTAGTATTGAAATGGGTCTGTATAAAGCTGGGTCTAATGGATCTTTACCCTCTCTTTAGGTATTACAGTTACCACTGCTTTCTTCCAAGATGCTGGTACTTCTCCTCTTAAAAATAGTTTTAAAACCTTTCAGCTCTTTATCAGTCTTTTCCCTTCCAGCTTCCACAGGAATATCATCTATTCCTGAGGACTTTCCTGTAGATTTTTTTATACATCACAATTTTTATCCCATCTCCTATCCTACCCGTTAATAAATAAGTCTCATCTATGTCTAACCTTGGCATGCTTAATTCTTCCATAAACATTTCCATGTGTATATTTTCTTAATTTCCATATTTCTCTGCTTTATATAAACTTTCATGGAATTTCCGAAAAATTTCTAATACCTCTACAGGATCTCGTTACTTTCCTTGTTATAGGCTCCCTAAGCTTGGTGACAGCCCTTCTAATTTGTCGCCTGAGTCATTGTGCTAAAAGTTTTTGTGCTCCGCTATTATCAAAAAACAGCTGCTTAAAAGCAATCTTTCGAAACTTGTGCACACCATCAAGGTAATCCCTTATTTTCTACTTAGCATTCTGCAGTTGACCCTCTTCTTGTTCTGTAAGATTTCCCCTATTCTGCAATGCTACAACATTTGTCAGTCCTCCTAGCTCCCTTTCTATTTCCATCCTATTTTTACACTCCACCTTAATTTTATCCTCTCCCTAGCTATATTTTCAAAAGAAATTTATTTCCTCTCTAATATTTCCTGAATAATCTTCATTACCCATTCCTTAAATTCCTCTCTTTTCAACAGATAGGTGGGAAAGTGCCAGTGTCTAGTTTTTATTTCATTACCCTGTGTTTTTAATTTAGTTATTATCGGCACATGATCTGAAATAGTTATCTGGTGCATATCAAAACCTTCAATTAAATGCACAAGTTCCTGTGAAATGTAAAATCTCTCTAGCCTAGTCCAGTTCTTACACCTTGGGGAATAATGTGGAAATTTACTCCAAACTCCTATTTACTGAATTCACATCTTCCAAGACAAATATTTTCATAAATATCTTCAAATCCTACCCTCCTTTGCTATATTTCCCTTCTGGGCCCCCCAGACTCATCTTCACTGTTGCAAATCACATTCCAGTCCCCACCTATAAGTAATATTCCTTGCTGAAAACTGATAATTTCTCCTGGAATTTAAGCTCTGTTATAGCTGTCTTATGCAAAATATAAATACATACCAGTGTAATCCTCATCTCTTGCCAGTAGCCACTTAGTACTAGAAATCTGCTATTATTATCTTTTTTATCCTCTTCTATCATTATTGGAGCTCCTCTTGAAATTAATATAAGTACTCCTCTTTTTCTTTGCCCCATGTATTCCACTGAATAACCATCCTGAAAACATTTTTTTTTTATCAAATTCACATGTTCAGTTCTAAGTGTGTCTCCTGTAACATAGCTACTTGCACTCTACATTTTTTAATATAGTTCACTACTCTTTCTTTTTTGTATTTATCTGTAAAACTGCTGACATTTAAAGATATTACAGATAACATCATTGCACTAAAAAGTTATTCACATGTTTTAAGTACATCTTTTTTACTAAATGTCTAGTTTCAGCTTTTGTGTTACACACATACACTGTGACAGGTTGAACTTTTATACAGTTGTTTCTTGTCATATCCATTTGAGCCTATGTCACATCTTACAAATTTTTTTTGTTTTATTGAAAGCCCTCAAACAAGAAAGAAACACACCCTCACTCAATATCCCCTGTAAAACCTATTAACATAATACTAACACACAGAACTATGTACATCTTCAAATACTGAAGTTTTATCCTCTTAACAGGAGCACAAGTCCCAAATTGACAGCCACAGTCACATACTTGTGTTAACATAAAAGAAAGGTTAAACATGCTAAGATACATGGTGCAGTCTTGTGCTTCTAAGTGCTAACTAGTTTTGTCTTTTCTTTACAGCTCTCCCAGCTGGGAAAAACCTCAAATGCTTTCAGAGAATGTTGTGTCCTAGCCAATATCTCTTCTTCTTTTTTTTTTTCCTTCAGCCAATCACTCTCCACCAGCCTGTAGCCAGTTTATCTTTATCAGATTGTCTCTATGGAGATGTGAGAACCAGAGAGTCAATTTCTCTATCAGATTGCTTTCATGGAGGCAAGAGAGCCAGTTACAGAACTGCTACTAAGCATACATTCATTTTCTAGAAAAAAGCCTCATAATATTCAACATTTTTCACTTACTTGCTTTGTCTTAAAGCTTGCTACTAAATCAATCTAAGGTCCTTAATCCAGTCATTCCCCCAAGCAACATTTGTTTTTCATTTGTCATGCTCTTTTAATCATTTTTTTTTAAATTGCGGTGGCTACATTTCTTAAAACCGAGCAAGAAAGAGAGAAGGGAGAAAGGAAAACAATGAACAGAAGCACCTATTTACAATTCTCATCACACTTAAAAATAACTGAGAAAACTTTACTTTATAGCATGCAAAGAAAACCATACACCGCACAAATAGTACTATTAAGAAAAAAGTTTTTCTTTACTTACAGTTAACTTTCTCCCCTCTCTTCCCCTCCCCAAAGCATTTTTCCAAAGATTAATGACGTGAAGTTGGGCACATACTTTAGAGTCCCAGTCCAACACATTCTGAACAAGTTCAATATTTCCAGATTTTCTTGTTCTGTCATATTTCATAAATATAATCATTGCACTGTAACCCCACATTAAGTAACTAGCTTTATTACTATTCATCTCCATCTCCCAAATCCTGCCTCTGTTCATTTCCAATGTACTTTGAATTCTTCTAGTCAACCCTCATGCTATCTTCCTTCTCTCCAACATTTTTCATTGAAACATTTGGAAAGGTTTGACAGGTACAATCTCTCTGTGGTCGTTAATACCACAAGAACAAGAAGCAGAATCTCCTTCTGTTTCACAGCTCACTTTTTGTTGGACAAACATTTGTATTTCCTCCTTAGCATGTACCTCATGAAAAAAAATACTTTATCCCTCCTGGGAAGAATATCTTCAAGACAGCTAGATACATCAGTTTGAATCTCACACCTGCATCTCAGGATTCCCTGAATTGTGAAATGAATTTACTCCTTTCTGCCTGGTGTACAAAGCATAATCATTCTCCACAAATACTTTGCTGTCTCCTACTTTTGGTATTTTGTCATGCTGCCACAGTTTTGTCAGAATTGACTCCTTCTGCTGGTAGGATTGCAGCTTTACTATTAAAGGTGTAGGTTGCTTTCTCATAGCCAGGTTTGGAGCATGCACATGATGTGCCCTTTCAACTAACAACTTCTGCTGTGGAATACCATTCCAGTTGCTTATTGGTGCTTTCATAAAATTAATACAGCCTGCTCTTTCCACCTTCTCTGGTATAGCTGAAAATCTCATGTTTTCTCCATGTGCTCTGTCCTCTAATTCTATTATTTTTTAAACATCTCTTCCTGAGCAATATTCAGCCAGCCTTTTCTTCATTTCAAACTCTGATTTTTGCAGTTTTATCACTTCATCTGAATGTCTGTTTAAAGCTTCTTCCATTTTTCAGCCTTTTATTGTTTATGTTGATATACACCATCAATGTTTCATTTATTTTAGCCAGGTCTATGTGCAGTTGTCTTATATATTCCTGTAGGTTTTCTTCAGTTACAGTTAACTTTCTCACCTTTCTTCCAATCCCCGAAGTATTTTCCAAACATTAGTGAAATGTAGTAGGGCATATACTTTATAGCTCACCACAAGTCCAACAAATTCTGAAAAAGTTCAATATTTACATATCTTCATGTTTCATCATACTTCACAGATATAATTATTGCACTGTAATCCCACATTAATTACTGGTTTTATTACTGTTCATCTCCAGCCCCTGTATTCTGTCCTTGCTTCATTTCCAATGTACTCTCAATTCCTCTAGTCAACTCTCGTGATCCCTTCCTTCTCTCCAACATTTTCCATTGAAACTGTGTAAAAGGTTTCACAGGTGCATTCTTCTCTGTGGTCTTTACTACCAGAAGAACAAGCAGCAGAATCTCCTGTTTCAAAGCTCATTTTTTGTTGCATAAACATTTGTATTTCCTCGTTAGTATGTACTTCATCAAAAATGATTGTGTCCCTCCAGGAAAGAATACCTTGAAGACAGATAGGTGCAGCAGTTTGATCTCACTCCTGTATATCAACAATCCCTGAACAGTGAAATGAATTTACTCCTCTTTTGCTTGGTGTAAGATGAGCAATCACTCTCCACAATCACTTTGCTGTTTCCCACATTTAGTATTTTGTCCTTCTGCCACAGTTTTGTCAGAATTAACTCCTTTTGCTGAAAGGATTGCATCTTTATTATTAAAGGTCTAGGTTGCTTTCTCATAGCAAGTTGCCCCTTCAACTAACAACTCCTGCTGTGGAATACCAATCTAGTTACTTATTTCATCCACCCATCCACAACCCCATTTCCCATTTCTTGCACATGGGGTCGGGGTGTCACTATTTTGATTTCATAAAATTAATGCAGTCTGTTTTTTCCAGCTTCTTTGGTATAACTGAAAATCTCAGGGTTTTCCCTACATGCTCTGTCCACTAATTATATTATTTTTTGAAACACCCCTTCCTGAGCAGTCTCACATTCAGCCAGCCTTTTCTTTGTTTCAACCTCTAATTTTTGCAGCTGTATCATCTCATCTGAATATCTGTTTACAGCTTCTTCCATTTTTCCAGTGTTTTATTTGTGTTGATATACTCCATTAGTGTTTTGTTTATTTTAACCAGGTATATGTGCAGTTGTCATATCTTCATGCAGGATTCATGTCCAGAGGTTGCACTGCTTTTTGCTGAACAACTGCAGAACTTTCCCCAGTCAGTGTTTCTTCCTCACTTTTTGCAGCTGATTTTTTTTTCCAGGTGCTCTGTATTGTTTTTCTGGCATCTAGGCAGTACACTTACTAGCCAGTTATTGAAATTTACCCCAAAACACAAAAATCTACTGGCCTTCTCTTCTGAGTTTCTATTTTCACATTTGGAGGGCTTGAATTAAGCTGTTACTCAATGCACAGCCATCTCGGAAGCCCATAATAGGAGACCTTAATAAGGCATTTGTCATAGTTGGACAGGAACTCTTATGGGTAATAATGAAAGAATATAAGCGAGAAAGTTAGAAAATTATGTATGTCAGCATATAGTAATAAAATAAAATACATGTAAATGGCTGGTTAAGTCAAGGGCTACATATGAAGAGTGGTGTAAGACAGAGATTTCCAAAGAGTTGCATACTCTTTTCATTAGTTATGAATGTAACAGTATTTGAAATAAATTACAAAATGAAGGAGGCAGGGTATATAAGACATGACGGGTTATTCTGTTAACGTATGCTGATGGCATTTTAATTGCAAAAAATGGATAAAAGCAACAATAATTTGCACAAATAGGTGTTTAGGGATGATAGGGATGGCTTTAAATGAAAAGAAAAGCAAATGTTTAGGTGATGTAGTAAAGATAGGGAATATATATTTTACAATGAAATTTCTGTGTTAGGTATAAAATTTGGGAATAAATATACAAGTAGAATAGGAAAAACACTAAAAGAAATAAAACAAACCTGGCTTTGTCTTTTCCAGAGAATATATACATTATCTCTCAGAAAAAAATGCTTATTTGATAAATTCAGTACTGATGGGAAACATAACATACTTAGCAAGTGTTTTTATGTTGTCAACAGTATTTGAAAAGGAATTACTGCAGATTTTTTTTTTTCATTTATATGGGGTTATACGTTAAATGGGAGTTTTGTATGTTACTAATGAAGGAGAAGGTTTAGGGATAATTAACCCAGTAGTACATGTTGCTTCATTAAATTTGTACAAAGTGTTAACGTGGCTAGATAAAAAAGATGAGAGATTAGTAGTAATACTATATAAACATAAGTATGACAAATTTTGGTGTATGGTAAAAAAGAATAAAAGAGAAAAATACTGTATAAATACATAAATAAAATGTTACGAAGAAAAAAATATTTTTGTGGAAAATAAAAACTGATGCTATAGAAAAAAGGTAGAAAAGTATGGTATAAGAATGTAATGATAAAACATTACTATGTAAAACAATATGCAAATCTAACAGATGAAAAAAATTAAAGCTTTAAAAGTAAGAAGCAAATAGTGTAATTAGAAAGGAGAATGTCAAGATTTTTTGTGGAAACTGGTAATAGATGAACTGTCAGTAAAAGGAAATATGCCATATAAAAAGAAAAGTGATAGAATAAGTTTACACTGTCAAGATAAAATAGCTATAGAACATGTGTTTTCGAAATGCAAGAGAGTAAAAACTTTATGGGGAAACTATGCAAAGAAGATTTTTTTTTTCGAAGATATAAAATAAGTGGACAAAATAAGCATGGATATGATTAGAAATGGCTATTACAAGAACAGAAGTAAAGAATATCTTAAAAGAATACATACAAAGTTATTTTATATCATACAGGTTATATGGAATGAAAGAATAAATGAAATTATGTTTAATGGTAAATGGATTTTAGCAAGAATATTAAGTTTATGGAAAAAAGAGTGTGTGTCTAAATAGGGATGAACATTATCTTTACAATCATGCTAAATTATGAATATGTGTAAACTAATTTGATATCTATACATTTGTAAATATGCATATATTTTATAAATAAGAGTATTTTTGTATATAACTAAAGGACCCCTACTGTTTTCAGTAGGTGCCATGGGATCTTTTACATCCACATGGGCTACCACCTACTTAAGCAGATGAGCGTTGGTTTAACGTCTCATCCAAAAGTCAGCACAATCAGCAGTGCACCACCCCCTTTATGTTGCACTGCAGTGTCGGTAATCAATCTATCTGGTGTAGGAGTAGAAGTCACAGTTGTTTGCACTAAAGGTGAGTATGCTGCCTGTTGTGCCACTGACACTGTTTTTATACTTTGCTTATTATTCACTTTTTATCGTAATTATCACCTATTTTCTTCATCAACCACTTCACCACTGGGACTAAGGGTGGGTTTAGCTTTTAACAAGTTGTCCTTTATGTTATCCATTAGCTTAGAATACATGGAGATTCCTTCCAGACCACATCTAAGCTGCTGCTCATATTCAGCCCAGTCCATTTTACCTGTCTCTACAAATATTGTCTTGACAAAGGCTGTAATTATCTGAGAATGATGCACTAAATTAACATTCTTGTTCAGTACACAACTATCATATAACATTATCTTTCAGATTATAATTTACAATCTCAGCCCACAATGTGTTACCCTAAAGTATTACCATTTTCTGCCACATCCATTAATCTGGAGAACAAGCATAAATTCAGATCTGGTAGCCAAATTCCTTAAATTCTGTATGCAATGTAAGGGGCTTCTATCCAGTTCTCAGTTCCACCATAGCCCACACAGAGGAACTAATCAAATTCCATAACTTTGGCCAGAAAGATGCTTTTCGGGGGGGGGGGGACAGTATGCCTCAGAAGTACACAGAATCAAGGGCAAGATAAACCATCTCACTTCTTGAATATAGTGTTGTAAATCCAAAGAAACTTCCACTGGGAGCAGTATCATTTGACCCTCTCATGGATACTGGCTTTGAGAATTTGTAGTCCAGAGAGGGACAGTAAGGCTTCCATTCAGGAGCTGTGATAGGCTCTGACTGAGAAGGAATCTCTAGATCTTTGATTATGCAGTCCATCACTGTGGTGTTTTCCAATAGAGTTCCCCTTCTGCCCCTGAAAGAACTCTCTCAACATGCATCTTGAAAGGAACCCTGGGATTTCTTAAACCAGAGCTTTCTGCCACCTCATTTGTTCCTGGAAAAAGACCACTGAGGAGTAGAAAAACATACTCCCACAGCAGACAGGGTCTTCCCTTCTTGTTTGCACCTAGAGAGTGTCTCTTTGACTTTGGGGCCAAATAATGAGGCTCTGTCAAAGGGTACACTGGCAAAAGAAGATTTGAAAGGTTTTGCAAAAATCACACAAGAGCATCCAGGCATGTCACCTAATGGAAATACCTGAACCTGCAGCCTCTGAGGTACCTTCTTGCAGCATGAGAGATCAGTCTCATGGTCAAATTTGGAATAGATTGAAGGGTAGCCAACTGCAAGGAAATGGTATTCCCTTACTTGGAGGATATGGAGTCAAAGAGAGATTTTGTAAGCTCGTTGATCAAATCCCTCTGAAGTCTAGTGAAATGTGCCAAATAATTCAGTGACCTTAGAGCAAAGGTTGATGAAGCATAGACATGCTCCCCAAATCTGTCCAGTGCCCTCGACTCCCTATTAAGGGGATGGACATAGAAATTCTATTCTGCTAGTTCCTTCCTTGTGGCCCCTGCAGCAACCATGGCATCAACGGGTACTCCTTTACTCAAGTGTGGATAGTCTTTTGGTGGTGCAAGGATTCTATCTGGTCTCTTGGGTATAGGTTCAATGGTGGCTGGTTCCAAATCTATAAGCTCATCAGCAGGCAGAATCACCCAGGAGGTATACAGGCCAGACTCGAAAGCCTCCAGAAACACTGACTCCTCTTGGAGAGGGTTATTGGGGATGAATTACCCCATTGTTTAAGGAGTTCCAAGATGTCTCTGAAGGAGATATCAAGTGGTGAATGGAGGAACCCTTCCCCCTCATCAAAATCATTTTCTTCACTGAAAGACTCTTGTGGAGAGTCTGCCTCTTCTTGCACATTCTCTTGTGAGAGACCTCCTCGGTGGGATGCTCCGGGGAGGTATTAGAAGAGATAGTGATACTTTGATGGATCGTCTGGAGACTGGCTTGGGCTAGCGAAATGGATGAATGAGGCTCTGGACACAAAATCAAATTACACATGGATCTGAGCAGGACAGGGTTGTCTGATCTCTAGGCATACAGAGAACACTCTCTCCACTACCTCAAAAGCAGAATGACTAGGAGAAGCAGAAACCAATGGATCCCACCAAGGACCTTCATGGACCATCGGCTCCAGTCATTGTAAAGGCATCCTGTCAGAGGAGGGAAGTCAGAACCAAGCTAACACCAATGTTCCAAGGGGAAGAGACGGCTCCACCAATATCAGAGTCCACTCCAATACCCCAGCGTCAATGTTGATGCTCTGGCTTTGAGGTACATGGCACCGAACCCACTCAGAGAAACCATTGGAGTCAAAGACACCATGATCTTCAGATCTGAGGAAGACATCCATAATACTTTCAGATCCAACATCTCCGAAACCAAAGTATGGATTGGAGGAGATATAATTGGTGGTGTGGCTCTATGGAGGACCCCAGGACCTGATAGGGTTGGAGCTGAGAGAGCTCCCATTTGAATTTGCATCCTGAGGAACTTCCTCACCATCCTATCCACATCTGCTTCAGTCATGTTCCTGGAGGACTGAAGAGAGGATGGTGTTGAAGAAGGCCCTGAATGACACAGAGGTGACTGTTCAATGAACTGTGAAGGGAATCTAGAAGTAACAGTCATTTGCAGATCTCACAATCAACATCTAGATGTTTAGGACTTAGACAATATACACACACTGCGCAAGCACCCAAATTAGGGCTCTTATGCGCACACACTACGCATTTTTTAAAACCAGATGTTTTTTTCCAACATACCCAACCTAAACACTACAGATAGTAAAGAAAGATAACCAATGATTAGAAGTGCTATCAAAAGTACAGGAAATTAAGACAGACTACTAGCAATGGTATTAAACAGTACTCAAGGAGTACAAGAAAAGGGGACTAATATGTGTGTGTGTGTGTGTGTGTATGTATGTATATATATATATATACATATATATATATATATATATATATATATATATATATATATATATATATATATATACACACAAACACACACACACACACACACACACACACACACACACACACACACACACACACCACACCACACATCCATATAAGGGTAAAAGGGAGGAAACAGAATAAGTAATATCGAATAGGACAGTAAAGAAAGTTAAACTTACTAAAAGGTGAAAATTAATGGAAAAAGTTTTAACCCAAAGCTCGAGAGTTCACAATCTACATCTGTTCGCAATAGCGGCAAAAGAGATCTGAGGTATGTTAGGTTGGTGGGGCATTATGCATATAGAGAAGAGCTTGAGAGTTCAGGTATTCAACAATCTGGAAGCAGCAGACAAGTGCGATTGGATCGAGGAATGAATGAAAATGACAACATCAAATTTAATCTCAACTATCTTGTTTTTTATCCACATTTACTTTGTGTCCTGAGTGAAAAACAAACATGTTCAATTCCATAAACAGGATGGGGAGATCTCCCTCAGGATCTCCCAGGTATACCAGCAGGTAATCTGCATAAAGGGAGACCATAAAATCAGAGTTCATACCTGACATCCCTTTACAGAGGAGTTGTGCAACTTGACTGCTAAAGGTTCCAGATAAAATGCACACAATAAAGGGGAAAGGGGAGAACTCTGCCTCATACCTCCCTGTAAGTCAACCACTTTAACCCTCACAATAGAACCATTGTAAAATGCATCTCAACAAGTCTATGAAGTCTTGTGAAAGGCCAAAAGCCTTTAATACTTCAGGCAGGAAATACCATTCCAACCTATTAAAAATCTTTTTGATGCCCTGACTAGCATGAAGTAGCAGTTTACCAGTTTCCTGAGTGTCTTCCATTAATAATGAAGTTTGAATTACAATGTCAAAAGTGGTACTGTCCACAATAAAGCCTGTCTGATCTAAGTGGATGATTCTATGGATGGGTTTGGCCAGCCTAAATGCCAAGATTGACATGAATAATATATATCATGAATCAAGATAGAGACAGGCCTGTAAGAAGTAAGAACCTACCTGAATTGGATCACTACCTCGTTCGAGAAGGACTACTATTACAGCTTCCTTTCAGGAACAAGGGTGCTGACCTCCTACTAAGACAATTCTGGCTAACCAGGTGAAGTTCGCTAAAAACACCTGATATCACCACCAATACACTTCCAGTGGAAATCCATAATACCCTGGAGTCCTCCCATTTACCAGCTTTGTCAAACTCCTCTACAGTGAAAGCAGACATCATGCACTGTGCCGCTGTCAAGCTGGGGAAAAGCAAAGTATCCAGATATTTGGCCCTCCTTATTTTTACTCCACCCTCTCCTTGGTGTACAGTTTAATATAGTAACTAACAAACACATCCATTATTCCAGCAAGATCTATAAGCAAAATCTGAGTCTACAGATGTCCTACTTAAATAACCATCCTTTCCACCAAATGTTTCCTTAATTTTATGTCCAAATACTTATGACTTACTGGAGTACACTCAAATTCCCAAAATGTTAATGCCCTATAGGCATATTCATTCTATAATCCAAGAGGGTATTTATCTACTGTCTCAGATCCCTGAGTTGAACCTGAGTGTCAGGCACCTCTCCAGTGGAATGCATGTGAAGAAACAACTGATCCTGCTGTTTTATAATCTTTTATTTATTGACGTTTGCTTTCCTTAAACTAGCCAATTCAATAGGGAGTTGGTGACCTTGGGAACTGGAGAGGCCTCTTCAAGCCGTGTATCATCCTGCCATCTCATCCATAAACTTATCCCCCTTGCAAAACACCAGAGCAACCCTTCAATGCCTAGTTTCAAATAAATAAGTCACATTAAGCAGGAAGCTATAGAGATGAGCATGTCAGAGGGTAAACATTTCTTACAAAGAGTTCAGCTGGACTATAGCTTTCACGGGGTAATGCATCTCTTATCTTAGTGTGTTATTTAGTATGTCTTCTGACATGAAGCCAAATGTATTTTTACTTTAGGCTCTATCTTCCATGTAACTCTCAACAGCTCCATTTTAGCTTCCAATGCAGCCACTCTGTACCAGATTCCTCTGTTTGTGTCTAAAGCATATTGAAATATTGGTGTTTTTTCCGCTTTAAAAAAGTGTTGGAGATTTTCTTTAACTGTACTTAAACCTCCTGTTCTTTAAGGAATTCTGGGCAGCACCTTCTTTATTTTTTTATTTAAGTGCTCTCCCCCATTATTTTCAAGACCTGGGGAACATATTATAGTTTTACTAATCCCTGGTGGTCCAGCATGTGTTTAAGTAATAGGGGCTCTAGTCTATTAGCACTGTACATTAGTTCTTTAAATTGTGTCACTCTATGTCTTCTGACATGAAGCCAAATGTATTTTTACTTTAGGCTCTATCTTCCATGTAACTCTCAACAGCTCCATTTTAGCTTCCAATGCAGCCACTCTGTACCAGATTCCTCTCCTTGGTGTACAGTTTAATATAGTAACTAACAAACACATCCATTATTCCAGCAAGATCTATAAGCAAAATCTGAGTCTACAGATGTCCTACTTAAATAACTTTTAGTTATGTACTCACCATAACTTCAGATGTTTGGGATCCATCTCGCCTACATTCTGAATGATGGGTTCGGAGCCGATCCTCGGCTCCGACTCGGCACGCTTATGCCAAAGAGCGAAGTCTCTTATTGGCTGAGCTTACTATATCCCAGGATGCACCACCAACAGTCCCCCAGATCTAGTTTGTCCGCATACATGCACACATGCATACCCTGCTTATATAACATCGTCAGATGAAACAAGATAAAAACAGTGGAGCTCAAAACCGTTCTATCTCTTCTGATCTGCAAGGTAGGGGAAGGAGGGTGGATCAGGAATGGCGAGATGGATCCCAAACATCTGAAGTTATGGTGAGTACATAACTAAAAGATGTTATGTGATCCTATCTCGCCACATTCTGAATGATGGGACAGCGTCCCTAGCGCCTGAATCCTGGGTGGCTCACTGGAAAACACTCCTGAGTACCGTGGAACCAAATGAAGCTCGTCCTTTAGATGCCACATCCAATTTGTAATGGGAAATGAAAGTGTGCGGGTTGGACCAAGTAGCCGCAGCACAAATTTCGAAATAGCGAGCTTGGAATGAAAAGCTATAGAAGTAGCCATAGCTCTGGTAGAATGAGCTTTGATAGATGATGCGAGTTGCTTATTTGAAGAAGAATAGGCCTGAGTTATGCAATCTCTGATCCATTTTGAGATTGTAGCTTTTGTGATGGTTTGGCCCAATTTATTATCTGAGAAGGACACAAACAACTGGTCTGACTTACGGTTGCTGGGTCCTGTCTAAATAGAAGCGTAATTGCCTGTGAACATCCAATTTATGGAGAGTGTATTCTGCCTCATTAGAGAATTTTGGAAAGAAAACTGGTAGTTCTAGGGATTGTTGAAGACAGAAACTAGAGCAGACCTTTGGGACAAAGGATGGATTAGGCCTAAGAGATACTCTATCTTTGTGGAAAATCAGATATGGTGGTTTAATAGACAGGGCTTGAAGCTCTGAGACTCTTCTTGCTGAAGTAATAGCCACTAAGAATGCCGTTTTCCATGACAGATATTTTAATTGCATGTAGCAGCCGGTTCAAAAGGGGAGATGTTAATGCGAAGCACTAAATCAAGATCCCACGGAGGTGCAGGATGAAAAACTGGTGGTCTTAACAGACTCGCACCTTTAATGAATGTTTTGCATAGCCTGCTGCTCATCAAAGGAGGATCCGTAGATTCATGGAATTTAGAAATAGCAGCTAGTTGAACTTTAATAGTTGAGACAGAAGATCCCTGATTAAATAGGGATGTTAAGAATTTCAAAACCTCTGGGACAGGAGCAGTGATAGGGTCTAAGCCCTTGAGTTGAGCCCAGATAGCAAACCTCTTCCACTTACTGAGGTACAATTTGTTAGTGGTGGGTTTATGGGCGAAGACAAAATGTGAACAACTTCCGGGTCTAGTGTGTGGCTTCTGACTAAGGTCGGAAGTGGAGGAGCCAAGCTGTCAATTTCAGAGATTGAAGAGACTGATGCCAATGTCCCGACTGATGGATTAGCAAATCCGGGATCAGGTCTAAGGTCCACGGATCGTCCACTGCATGCTTTTTCAGGTAAGGAAACCATATCTGACGAGGCCAGTATGGGGCAATCAGAATCATTGAAGACCTTAGCTGGGAAGCTTTTGAATGACTTTGGGAAGGAGTGGGATTGGAGGAAAAGCATAAAAGCAACCCTGTTGGCCAGGGTTGAGCTAGAGCATCCATGGCGGTACTTCCTGATGTGGAATCAAGGAGAAGAATCTTTGGCACTTGGTGTTTTGTGGAGTCGCAAATAGATCGCAGCGGCGTCCCCATCTCTTGAAAACCTGGGCTGCTACTGTGCGGTTTAGAGACCATTCGTGAGGAGAGAGAATTGTCCTGCTTAATTTGTCCGCCAATACATTTGACTTTCCGGGATGTGGGTCGCTACCAAGAAGCGGTTGGTAGCTACAGCCCATTCCCACACTCTCATGGCCTCTCTGCAAAGGGGATACGATCTGGTCCCTCCTTGTTTGTTCAGATACCAAACCACCGACATGTTGTCTGTGTGGATGGCGATGATACCCTGAGGAAGGAACTTGTGTAAGGCCTGTAGGGATCGAAGTACAGCCCTCATCTCCAACACGTTGATGTGGAGAAGAGCTTCGTCCGGAAGCCAGGAGCCCTGAACTAGCCTGCCCAGACAATGCCCCCCCCACCCTATCTGGGAGGCATCTGTCGTCAGGGTAACCGCTGGAGGGGGGAGAACAAAGGGTTTGCCCTGATCTAAGTTGGATGTCTGAAGCCACCAGCGCAGGTCCCTTTTGCATATTTCCGTAATCATGATGAGATGATTGAGTGGGAGATCTTGAAAGGTCCATTGAGTTGATAAGAGCCACTGAAGAATCCTCATGTGTAACCTTGCTAGAGGAACTAAAAGTACCGTGGCAGACATTGAGCCTAGAACCTGTAGGACCATTCTGGCTGGGGCTTTGGATCTCGAGATCAGAGCTTGCACTTGGCCCTGTAAGGTTCGGATCCTTTCGGCAGGAAGAAAGACACGCATCAATCTTGAGTCTATCTCTGCTCCTATAAACTTTATGCGCTGAGAGGGCAGCAAGACAGACTTTGACCAATTGAATGTAATCCCCAGGGAAACACCCACGGAGATGGTGGCTTTGAGGTTGTCCATAAGTAGATGCCTGGTGGTGGCAGTCAGGAGCCAGTCGTCGAGATAGGGAAACACTTGGAATCCAAGGCTCCTCAGGTGAGCCGTCACTACTGCCAAACACTTGGTGAACACCCTGGGGCTGTGGTGAGGCCAAAGGGCAGAGCACAAAATTGGTAATGACTGGCTCCCAGGCTGAAGCGCAGATACCTTCTGGACGCCTGATGTATCGGTATGTGATAATAGGCGTCCTTGTGGTCTATGGAGCACATCCAAACATCCTTCTCCAACAACGGGAGAATGGATTGCAACGTGACCATTCGAAATTTGATTTCGTAACGGATAGGTTCAGTCTGCTGAGATCCAATATTGGTCTCAGGTCCCCTGTCTTTTTTGGCACTAATAAGAACCTGGAGTAATTTCCTAATCCGATTTGGTCTGTGGGGACCGGTTGGATGACTCCTTTTTGTAGCAGCTTTGAAGCTTCTGCGGCTGCTATTTCCCTTTGACTGGGTGGTGGGTCCGGGATTCTCTTGGACGGAGGGTGAGTATTTGAATGGGATGATGTAACCTCCGGCAATTATCCGAAGCACCCATCTGTCCTGAGTGATTGACTCCCAGGCTTTTAGGTGCTTGGCAAAACGACACCCGACTGGCTCCGGAGCAGCACAGCCGGGCAATCCTCATGTCGTGTGGGAGGCTGAAGAGCCACGAAAGGACTCGCGGTCTCCAGAATTGCGGGGCCCTCTGCCGCCTCTGGGACGGCGTCTCCCTGAAAAATTTCCCGCCCTCTGCCTCTGGACGGGAATCTTCCTGCTGTTGGGAGAAAAACTTGCGATTTCGGAACCACATTTTCCCCCTCCTTTGGCCTTGGGGTAAGGCCGAAGGGAGTGGAATAACGGGCCCCTCTGGCAGATAACGTTTTCCCTCTTGCTCACAGCGGGTAAGGGTGTCTTTCACCTTGGGTCCAAACAATGAGGACCCATCAAAGGGAGCGTCGGCGAAGGAAGACTTGAAGGCCTCCATGCAAACTGACACAAGCGGAGCCAGGCCTGTCTACGTGAGCCACGCCTGTGCCTGCCGCTCTACCCGCCTTCGGCCGCATAAGATATGAGCCTCATGGACGAGTTAGCAATTGACGTCAGGATAGCCAACTGAGAGCTAACGGACTGGGCTAGCTGCTCAGGTAGGTTACCGAGAGGGAGTCTGACAACTCCTTGACCAGATCCCTCTGAAGCCTAGTAAAATGTGCCAAATAATTCAGAGACCTTAAGGTAAAGGCCGCTGAAGTGAGGGTGCGCTTCCCGTACCTATCCATACTCCTAGACTCCTTATTAGGAGGATGGATGGACGTTGAAGCCTCTGCCACGTCCTGCTGTGTAGCAGATGCCACCACCATGGCATCTACAGCCACGCCCTTGGTAAGGAACTCCTTCTCGGGGGGAGCAGATAAGAATTTGTTTGGACGAGAAGGGACTGGTTCCACAGTATCCGGGTGTTCCCACGCCCGACAAACTAAATCCAGAAGCTCGTCAAGGCGGAGACACCCAGGAGGCGGAGGGCTGAGCCCCAAAGGCCTTGAGGAGCACTGATTCGTCCGCAGAGGGGGGTTTGGACATCCAGCCGCCTCGTTGTTTGAGGATCTCCAAGATGTCTGCAAAGGAGACATCATCCGAGGACGACTTAGGGGACCCCTCTGCATCATCCATATCCGTGTCCGATGTGATAGACTCGGGGGAGTCCACGTGCTTCCTCTTGCACGATCTCTTCCTTGGGGTTCCTCTGGAGAGGACTCCGAAAACCCTCAGGAAGAGGGGAACCCCACTGCGGGTAACCTCAGGCCTCGGGGCTCCGCTGGCCATAGACAGGGGAACTACCAAGGACCCAGTCTCCACGCCCAGGGAAGGTGCTGGTAAAACCGGAGAGATGGCCGAAGAGGATTTGGCCAAGGCACTCCTCATGGCCCTGAAAGCCGGACCTCCAGAATCCTGGGAGCGTCCAGTCTCCGGGGCCATGATAGTAGACGGAAGTCCCGCAGCCGAAGCACCGAGAGGGAGGCTCGGAACCGAGAGCATCGGTCCCGAAACATCACCCTCGGGTCCAGCCGAAGAAGTCCGCGTACCAAACTCGGACCCGAGGGCCCGGGTTGGAGTAAGGGTCGGAGCCGACCCTGAGATCTCCACCGGCTCCAAGAGCACCTGCTCCGGAGCCGAAGCAGTCGGAGGAGGAATAGCAACGGGATGGGTCATGGCCATCGGCTCCGAAGCCAACTGGGTCGGAGCCGAAACAATTTTTTGGAAGACTGGGGACTGGAAAAGTCTTTGGAGCACCCTGTCTATATCAGAATCCGACATTCTCGAAGACCGAGAGGAAACAGAACGGGTTCGAAGACCTCTCCTCGGCCCCAATGGACTAGGGGACCGGCTCCGAGCCGACTCCATGAGAATCGGCGCCGAGGAAACACACACACACCAGATTCCATCGGTGCCGAGGTAGACTTCGGCGCCGAGGAGGAAGTGTCTGAGCGGGCGACCCTTGTCGGCTCCGAGCAGTGGAGCCGGCGAAGGTGACCCACCTCCCGATGCCCCAGCCATCGGCTCCGAAGTCAGAGGAGTCGATACTGGAGGCATCGAGGCAGACCGTTCCGACCTCGGCTCCGAAGTCTTTGGAGCCGAAGGAGAGGCCTGCCTAGGTCTCTTGGCAGTCGGGTCCGACGGACTGGTCGGGCCAAGCCCTTTTCTTTTGGCAGGAGTCGGAGGAAGACAAGGCTTCTTCAAAGAGGGTTTAATCAACCCTTTAAGAATTAATTTATTTTTCCTCTCCTGGAGGACCCTAGAGGAAAAAGCGTGACACACGCTGCATGACTCCTGCAAGTGCTTTGCCCTAAACAATAAACACAAAGTAGATGGTCATCAGTGACAGACATCTTAAAAGCACATTTAGTACATTTTTTAAAGCCCGAAGGCCTAGGGGCTTGAGACATAATGCTAACAATTCCTGACAGGAAATTTAATCACTGAAGAATCGGTAATGACAAAAAAGCCGAAGGCTTACAGAAACTGTGTAAAACACAACCTTAGGTGTAATAACCGGGAACTTTAAACACTAAAAGTTCAGTTAAAGAGTTTGACCAAAAAGGCCCTGGATTGGAGGTGGGCGCCAAAACAAACTCTACACAATCACACACAATAAATTTCAGTACTCAATCGAACACAATATCAATAGCAATAGCAATAGCCGTAGCAATAGCCGTTAAAACGGCTTTTGTTTTGAAATACAAGCACAAAAACTGACAGAAAAAGTAGTTAATAAAGCTACTCAGCCCAGCCAGCTCGAGACCACGTCCTTGCAGTTAAGCGGCAAACGAGATCTGGGGGACTGTTGGTGGTGCATCCTGGGATATAGTAAGCTCAGCCAATAAGAGACTTCGCTCTTTGGCATAAGCGTGCCGAGTCGGAGCCGAGGGATCGGCTCCGAACCCATCATTCAGAATGTAGGCGAGATAGGATCACATAACATCCATCCTTTCCACCAAATGTTTCCTTAATTTTATGTCCAAATACTTATGACTTACTGGAGTACACTCAAATTCCCAAAATGTTAATGCCCTATAGGCATATTCATTCTATAATCCAAGAGGGTATTTATCTACTGTCTCAGATCCCTGAGTTGAACCTGAGTGTCAGGCACCTCTCCAGTGGAATGCATGTGAAGAAACAACTGATCCTGCTGTTTTATAATCTTTTATTTATTGACGTTTGCTTTCCTTAAACTAGCCAATTCAATAGGGAGTTGGTGACCTTGGGAACTGGAGAGGCCTCTTCAAGCCGTGTATCATCCTGCCATCTCATCCATAAACTTATCCCCCTTGCAAAACACCAGAGCAACCCTTCAATGCCTAGTTTCAAATAAATAAGTCACATTAAGCAGGAAGCTATAGAGATGAGCATGTCAGAGGGTAAACATTTCTTACAAAGAGTTCAGCTGGACTATAGCTTTCACGGGGGTAATGCATCTCTTATCTTAGTGTGTTATTTAGTATGTCTTCTGACATGAAGCCAAATGTATTTTTACTTTAGGCTCTATCTTCCATGTAACTCTCAACAGCTCCATTTTAGCTTCCAATGCAGCCACTCTGTACCAGATTCCTCTGTTTGTGTCTAAAGCATATTGAAATATTGGTGTTTTTTTCCGTTTTAAAAAAGTGTTGGAGATTTTCTTTTAACTGTACTTAAACCTCCTGTTCTTTTAAGGAATTCTGGGCAGCACCTTCTTTATTTTTTTATTTAAGTGCTCTCCCCCATTATTTTCAAGACCTGGGGAACATATTATAGTTTTACTAATCCCTGGTGGTCCAGCATGTGTTTAGGTAATAGGGGCTCTAGTCTATTAGCACTGTACATTAGTTCTTTAAATTGTGTCACTCTATGTCTTCTGACATGAAGCCAAATGTATTTTTACTTTAGGCTCTATCTTCCATGTAACTCTCAACAGCTCCATTTTAGCTTCCAATGCAGCCACTCTGTACCAGATTCCTCTGTTTGTGTCTAAAGCATATTGAAATATTGGTGGTTTTTTCCGTTTTAAAAAAGTGTTGGAGATTTTCTTTTAACTGTACTTAAACCTCCTGTTCTTTTAAGGAATTCTGGGCAGCACCTTCTTTATTTTTTTATTTAAGTGCTCTCCCCCATTATTTTCAAGACCTGGGGAACATATTATAGTTTTACTAATCCCTGGTGGTCCAGCATGTGTTTAAGTAATAGGGGCTCTAGTCTATTAGCACTGTACATTAGTTCTTTAAATTGTGTCACTCTATGAACAGATGCTAGACTGGTGGTTTTCCTGCTTTGAAAAAGTGTTGGGAGATTTTCTTTTATTTCTGTGTAATAAAGCATGTCTTTACATGATTCAGTGATAAACTAATTAGAGACTATGGGGAAAGGATTATTTTGTAAATAAGTTTGTACTGGTTAAATTCCAACACAGCGGTACAATCTGATTATATAGGTTGACTTGTTATATCATTTGACTGATATTTATAGTTGAATTATAATACTGGCTGTGGGACAGTTTATTTATATCTCTGCAATGTTGTTACAGAAGAATATAACTCTCAAAAGAGATTTTGTACATATTTTTAACTGCGACTCCTATTAAAAGTAGATAAGATTCTCTGTTTGATGGATCAATGCCTCACAGCAGCATTTAACAGTTTTTAAGGGTTAACTACTGGAAAGTTATAGGTTCATAGGTTAGTACTAGGCTAACTGCTCTTGCGAGCCATTTTAAGCCTAGCCAGTTATCCCCTGTGAGATTCAAACCCTGTATCTTGTGTTTGTAAGGCAAACACCATAACCATTAGGCCACCCTCATTTAACATAGCTTTGCTTACCTTTTGACAGAGTACTGGATGTTATAATATTTTCAGCAGTTAACTTAAACAAGGGTTTCAAATCTGTAATAGGAATATTTTACAAGCTCCTAACAGGTTAATATTATTCTTGTTTTTGCAGGACAGTTTTTGGCCATTTTACAAATTATAGCAAATGTATTCCTCAGTTAATAAGGGTTTGCATAGTACTATCTAGCTATCCTATCCTTCATACAGACTTGCATGTTGTTTACTGATAATGTTTGGTTTTCAAAAGGTTTATTTCTCACACAAGAGGGCTGATGATTTATCACACATACACTGCCAGACTTTATGTATAACTGTGATTTCTACTTAAAGTAGGACTGCACTTCTTGATTTGATAATAGGTCCCTGATTGTAGAGGTAGTACAACTGCTTTATACATGTTATACTAGAATTAAACTACATTATTTATTAGCAAATATAGCAAGTACATGGAGTCATTTTACTAATTTAACATGGTCTCAAACTCACATGTCCCTAAAGACCTGATAGAAATATATTATTGAGTGTGAATGTTATGGAGTATACAAAAAGAAACAAACATAAATGGTAACTGCTGCTTTAATCATACTAAATTACTTTGACTAACGTGAAAAGTAAAAATACAGCTGAAGGAAGATGTACTTGTCATTTTGGGAAAGCTTTTTTTATTAGTCTTTATTTACTTTATCTTTTGACCTGCAAAGTCTATCTGGGCAGAGTGTCGCCCTTTCAGTGAGGAAAAAAACAGCAATTTACACGTGTATACATAGTCTAGTGAATTAAGACATTTTTACAAGTTTATAGATTGCACACAGAAGTCATTCAATAGTATTTTGAAATGTCTGCATAGTAATAGAGTCACTGCAGGTACAGTAGAGGTCAATTATCTGAAACATCAATTATCTGAACCCAGTCTTCCAAAGTTTTTTAATAGGAAAAGTTGTAAAGTCTGATTATGTAAACATTATACGTATTAGCTTGCGAATGTTTTTTGTAGTTATAGGCTGCTTGTGTGGAAAAATATTCTTTATTGTCCACTAGACTTGCTGAATGGTTGAAAAGTGTATTCCCTGAGTGTGGAAAAACAAGATTTTAGAAGTTTTTTTTTATCCGGTTCAATGTATGTTTGATTATCAGAAAAAGAATTGGTCTGAGTTTCTGAAATCTTTGGCTTGATGAAAATAAAAACAAAGTCACCTGTGTATGTCCAAAAGATGCTGCACATATTCACCTTTATTGGAGAACTATAGGAAGAAAACCAGGAGGTTAATGACTTGATTAATGTTAGACTTAGAAGCTACCTTACGTGAAAGCGATGGGTTAGTACTTAAAGATGCCCTACCTTTATGACAGATCATGTATGCAGGCTTGGAATAAAAGGCCTGGAGTTTAGATACTTGTTTAGTTGAAATAATGGCAACTAGGAAAAGGGTCTTCTAGGACAAAAAATTTAGGTCTGATTTGGTGGAAGGTTCAAATAGACTTTGAGTTAAACTTTGAAGTAAGATAGAGAAGTCTCAAGGAGGAGTAGGGCCCTTGACTAGGGGCCTAAGTAAAAAGGTACCTTTCAGAAAGGTCTTGCAGAACAAAGAAGCCGCCAAAGAAGTGTGATTTTCATCAGAATGAAAATTAGAAATAATGGCCAGCTGGAGTATGATAGTAGAGAAACCAGCCCCCTATTTAAAGAGGAATGCTAAAAAGCCTAGAACTGTGGAAACTGGGGAGTAAAGGGCTCTAAATCTCTCTGGTAGGACCAAACAGAAAATCTTTTCCATTTACTTCTGTAATCCTTCCTAGTGGAAGCCTTTTAAGAGGGAAAAATGATATGTTAGACTGGGGAGGAAAGCCTGGGCTGTCTAGCCATCATTGGAACTGGAAAAAACAAGTGGTCAGCTTGAAGCCTGTTATGTCGGATGAACTCCCCCCATTGGATGAGACAGGAGGTCTGTATCTAGGGTGGATACAGAAGATGAGGCCACAGAAAGGGAAACCAGATTTGACATGGCCAAAAATGTGTAATGAGGATTACTGAGCTCTTTAACTAGTAAGATTTCTTCAGAAACTTGGGGAGTAGAGATGATATGGGATAAGCATAGATGAGATCAGGGGAGGTGCCAACTGTGAACTAGAGGATCTCTTGGTGATTCACCCGGAGGAGGGATCAGGGCAAAGAATCTGTTGCACTTGATGAGGGAGGAAGCAAAGAGACTGCAACATGACTGGCCCCATCGATGGAAAAAGAATTTCCACTATTTTGACATTGAGAGATCACTTATGAAGGCATCGGAATGGATCTGATTAGGCTGTCTGCAAGCACACTGGATTTCCCTGGTATATGCATTGCAATGAGAAAGAGATCAGAAGAGATCGCCCACTGCCACATTCTCACTGCCTTGAAATGAGGATAGGCCCTAGTACCACAGCACATACATACTACTGTCTCATTGTACTGCAACTGTCCCAGAGGGGAGAGCATCTTGAAAGGCATGAAGTGCTAGGAGGACAGCCTTCATCTCCAGGACATTGATTTGCAAATTAGCCTCTTGAGGAGAGCATGCACCTTACACTGTCCATCCCAAGAAATGCCCTCCCCATCCCAGATGGGAAACCTCCATTGTCACTGTGGCCAATGGGAGAGAGAAAACAAAAGGCTAGCCTTGAGAATTTCATTTGAACACATTCACCAAAGGTGTTTCTTGTATATTTGTGTAATCCTGACTGGAGTGCACAAGGGTTGTTCAAGAATAGACCACTGAACTGATCGTGTCCACTGTAGAATCCGCATATGACATCTGGCTAATGGGACTATTTATGGCTGTTGCCACCAACCCTAAGGCTTGCAAGACTAGGCGTGCTGGAGGAGAATAATGTCAAATCACTTTCTTTACCTGGGTTCTGAGGGTTTGTACTCTTGTTGGTGATACAGATGTTATCTGATTGACCGTGTCTAGATGAGCACCTACGGACTCCAGGTTCTGTGTAAGAGTGAGATGAGATTTGTTGTGGTTGACTGTGATGCCTGGATGGTGGCACACCTGGAACAAGCCTTTCTTTGAGACGTAGATGCCTGGTTGTAGTAATCAAAAGGCAGTCTAGATATGGAAACAGCCAAAATCCTAGCAGTCTTAGGTGAGCTGCTACCACTGCCATGCATTTGGTAAACACCCTGGAGGGCTGTGGTGACACCAATGGGCAGTGCTCTGAATTGGTAATGATGGTCTTTGTGCCGGAAGCATAGATATATTCTGAAGCACCTGTTCATTTTGTTGCAATAGTATGCATCCTGAAGATCTATCGAGCATATCTAATCGTCCTTTCATAACAGTGGTAGAATGGACTGAAGCATGACTTTCCGGAACTTTGAATATCTTATTGTACTGATTTCATTTGCAGAGATCCAGAATAGGTCTCAAGTCTCCTGTCTTTTCTGGCACTAAAAAGAATCTTGAGTAAATTATGGATCCTATCTGGTCTGGGAGGACTTCTTGGATGACTTTCTTCTAGCAGCTCTCTTACTTCCAGAGCTGCTGCATCCCTCTGATTGGGTGAAACATCAGGGATCTTCCTGATTTTATGGTGGGAATTTGGGAAAATGGTATGAAATAGCTTCTGGATATGATCCCCTGCACACAAAAACACAGGGCACCAGTGGTTCATTCAAAGGAACTTTACTTCCACCATTACAACATCTGGTACCTCGGCCTTTTGCTTTCAAGGATACAAAGATGCACACATGCTCACAATATATACTAGGTGAACCCCGCCATAATTATGACTCCCATTAAGGTCTTAAAGTGCACAGTGCATATTAAAACAAGTCATTTAATATAAGACATAAATCACAGACACTAATACATAGACTTACAACAATAACCACTAACGATTACATTTTAAATACCTAACATGATTTAAACTATTCTAAACCTAATATAATTTATTCAATTTTTTTTTTATTTAAGTTGCATTTAAATTAACTTCCAAGTTCAAACCCCTTGGATGAAGTGTACCAAAATTCAAAATTAATTTGCTCTCCTATTCATTTAATTTTTGACTGATGTCATCTCCCCTATACAACATAGGTTGGGCTAAGATACTAAAAAGGAATGAGCCATCACTTCCACCATGCACGTTGTTAAAATGTTCCCCTACAGGACTCATGAAATTTCTGTTCCGAATGTCACCCAAAAGCTCCATAATCCTAACTTTGACAGCCCTGTTAGTTTGTCCTATATACCATTTAATATTACTGCATCCACATCCCACTATATAAACCACCCCACAAGATTTACATGTGAACCTTCCTTTAGAAATGAATTTCTGCCCACTGATATTACTATCAGAGATATTCCTCAGTTTTCCACATACTTTACAACCACCACAAGCAAATGAACCTACTGATTCATGGGGTACATTACACAATGGCATATTCAAAAGCTCTTTCAAATTCAAATATCTCTTATATGAACATTTCACAAATCAAGGAAATAAATGCCCCACAATTTCATCCAAACAATATGCCAAAATTCCAAAATCAAATTTCTCACTATTCCAGAAAACAGAATATTTAGAAGTAAAATACAACTCTTTACCAGAATGTATACAATTCATATAATTCTCAACATAATTAGCTTTGCCATTACCACCATAAACACTACTGCAACAAACACTCCTTTCATTCTCAAAAATATGTCTCAAGGTGTTGTCCGAGACCTTTTCACTATAACCCCTCTTTGACAACCTCTTCTTGACATCAACAAAAATTCACCCTTATATTTGTCCTCTGAAGTACTGCGAGCAATACGTTTTAGTTCACCATAGGGTAGTGATTCCATAAGATGAGGGGGATGCATACTATCTGCATGCAAAAAATTATTAACTGCAGTAGGCTTCCTAAATGGTTTATATGGAATGTTGAATGAATTATCAACATAAAACTCCACATCTAAAAATTGAATTGAGGAATTGCCTTCTACCACAGAAAACTTCACACCATGATCATTACCATTCAACTCCACCCAAAACTTTCCAAAATATGAAGGGTGCCCCTTATAAATAAAAAAAACAAACCATCAATAAATTGTTTATACAATATCACATGCTTTCTGTAAAATTCAGTACAATAAATAAACTTTTTCTCAAAAAAACCCATAGAGATGATTGCATATGTTGGGGCATATGGGGCACCCATATCTGTACCTCTCCTTTGAAGAAAAATTTCATTATTAAACCTGAAGTAATTATGGGTCAAGCAAAATTCAAGTAGCCTGACAACAAAGGCAGTATGAGGACCATCCCCCATCACATCCCATATAGCATCCAAATCCCATTTGAGCTGTATGTTGGTATACAATGAACTCATATCTACTGAAACCCAATAGTGGTCCTTTTGCCATTTTATTGTTCTAAACACTTCAGACAAACATTCAGTATTTGTAACATCAGCTGGAATTTTTAACAAGAATTCTTTCAACACAGAATCCAGAAAAATTCCAACATTATGCAAAAAAGACTGAACCCCAGAAACAATTGGAATACCTGGAGGATTTGAAAGATCTTTATGCAACTTGGGAATAGCATAAAATATTGGATTACAAGGTTTAGATACATGTAAGTTTTTAACATCCTCATTAGACAAAAAAAAATCTTTCACCCCTCTCCAGTAATTCACCATTAAATTCAACAACTGGGTTTAGAGTTAATTTCATATAATCTTCCTTCACTAACAATAACTCATTGACCATCAGATTATACTTGGTCTTGGGCATGATGACCCATCTGCCCCCCCCCCCCCATCAGCCTGCTTGAACACATATTGTTCTAACATACCCCTTAAATCATTCAATGCCTTCTATTCAGATTTGGTTAAGTTACAATTATTTCATGACTTTATAAACTTATATACTCAAACTCCATCTTCTTACACATAATTTGTTCAAACAAACAAACAGCAGATATTTTGTATAAAGTTACCAGAAGAAGGCAATGGAGGAATAATAAATCTAACAAAACCTGCACTAAAATTTTCATAATTGACATCATTTATATCCAGATTTTCCTCATTTAGCAAGTCATATTTATAAATAGAAATATTTAATAAAGGGTCAACATACTCCTCAATGCTAGCCCTTACATCAGAAATGACATTTTTTCTTTTACACAACAAGATGCAATTTCCTACAAAAGCATTTTATCTCCATGAGTACTTCGGCTAACATTGGAATCTTGACAGGGACAGACTTAGTGCCCCTACTTAATAAGCCAATACTTGTTTCCACAAGTACCAAGTCAGACAAATTTACTATTTTAAAATTTTTAAATATTATTACTTACAGGTCCATACGAGTCCTGATTAGGAGAACTAAAATTCATGCTTGAAACAAGCTCTTCCAACACATGTGCACCAAAAACCGGACAGTTCGATAGGCTCAGACAACCAACTACGTCTTCCTCCCTTTGCCTCGGTTCTTCCGACCCTTTGCCTGATTTCCTTGAGAAAAAACAACTTTCTCATTTACTCCATTGTGGCATGAAGAGTCTAACATTTCCTCGCATCCAGGAATCTGTTTTGATGGACGCCCAGGCTTCTAGGTGCTGAGACAAGCCCCTCTCCCAGACTGCCTCCAGAGAAAAGCAGCCTGGCAACTTCTCAGGAGAGCTGATACAGTTTGTCAGAAAATTAAATCCCCGAAGCCCTGGTTTTGCGGGCCAGCTTTGCCACGTGGATGGCGTCTTCAGTTAGAGATCCCCCTCTGCCTCTGGGATAACCATCTCCTCATCACTCTTGGAAAGGACCTTGGGATTTATGAAAACATATTTTTCAACTTCCTTGTTGATTTCATGAAAAGTGTTTCCGAGGGGTCCAGAAATGAATCCCAATGGCAGACAAGGTCTTTCCTTCATGCTCACTTCAGGACAGCATTTTCTTCACTTTTGGGCCGAATAGAGAAGATGCATAAAATGGAGCACTGATGAACAAAGACTTGAAGGGCTCCACAAATTCAACAAGTGTATCCAGGCATATCTTCTGATGGTTATACCTGAACCTGCTGCCCTTGAGGTGCTCTCTGCAGCATGGGAAATCAACCTCGTGGATGAGTTAGATATGGATTGATGGGGGTCCAGCTGTAAAGAAACCTCACCCTGGTCCTCCACTGACATGGACCCAGAAAGAGATCTGGAAAGCTCCTTTATCAAATCTCTTTGCAACCTGTTAAGGTGTTTCAAATAATTCAATAACCTCAGGGCAAAGGTCACTGAGGAACAGATGTGCTTTCCAAATCTGCCCAAGGCCCAAGACTTCCTGTTAGGGGGATGGGATGTGCTCTGCTCAACACGCTCTTTTTTGGTATCTGCTGCAACTACCCCTTTACTCCAGTGTGCTCTTTCCTTCTGGGGGGGGGGGCAAACGTTTATCTGGCCGCTTGGTAACTGGTACCACGGTTCCTTTCATGCGTGGTGTGAAACAAGATTTATTATCTTATCAGCCAGAGGGGTCAGCTAAGATTTACTTGGGCCAGACATGAATGCATACAGAAACACCAACTCCTTCAGGAAAGGGGGTTTGGAAGACCAGCCCCATCTTTTTGCTTTAGAATTTCCAGTATTTCTCAAAAGGAAATATCCTCAAGTGGAGGAAGAGGATGGGACCTTTCTCTTTCATCAAAATCAGTGTATTCAGTGAAAGATTCCAGAGGGGAATCCAGTTGTCTCCTCCTACACATTCTCTTCTTAGGAACCTCATCAGTGGGATGGGCTGGTGAGGTATTGGAAGTGGTAGGGAAGTCCCTAGGGACTGAATGCAGGCTAGACTGGGTAGTCTGTCCTGCTGGAAAAAGAGAAGAGAGGCTCAGATCTCAAACCCAACAGAGGAAGAGAAGCAAGATCCACAGCAGGCAAGGATGTTCTTTCCCTACAGAAAGAGAAAGCCCTCTCCACTACCTCAAAGACGGAGGTCCTAGAAAAAACAGAAGCCTGCAGAAGCAGATCCAAAGACCCCTGTGCCGATGAGTCCTGAACTTACCCAGAACTAAGCCTTGAGGACGAAGTTGGACCCAAGCTGTCCAGCGCTGAAACACCTAAGGGCAAAGATGGCTCAGATAACTTGAAGTTGACTCCAATCCCCTGGAGCTGGCGTTGATGCTTCAGCTCTGAGTGTCCTCTCGCTCTGAAAACATCCAAGGTGGGTGACTTTGGAACATGATTGGAGTCAAATAACCACCTGTCTTCGGGATCCAACGAGGACATCCCAGGGATCTCAGATCTGAGTGCTCCGAAACCACTGGATGGATTGGAGAAGGAGATATCAGTTCAGAAGAGGGCAGGCTCACAGGTCCGATGGGAGACAGAACCAGTATTACCCCATCTGGATCCGAGCTCTGAGGAACTTCCTCATCATCCTATCCACCTCTGCTTCAGACAAACCCCTAGAGGACCTAAGAGAGGAGCTGGTTGATGGTAGCCTGGAATGTCTCCAAGGGGTTTCTTGAAGAAAAGAAGAGTGGAGTCGAGGAGAGATCAACTCTGGTGAAAACACTTAGGTGATCAGATCTGAGGTGACCTTCGCTTCGATGAAGTAGGATCTGAAGGTGTTAGCTCCAACTTAGCTGTAATTAGCAGGAGGTTCAGAGGACAGAGATGATATGGTAGAACAGTCCAGGAACCTTTTCTTAGGTCCTTTTTTTTTTTTTAAATAAGAACAGAAAAAGTACTAACAATGGCAACTAGAAATACCCTCTAAGGGCAGAAGGGAAAAAAAACTATAGAAGAAGAAAGAAAAAGTACCAACAATGGTACTTCAAAGAGTACTCAACAGTAAGAGGGGTAGGAAAGGAATAGCCTGATGGACAGAACTCAAAAACTAATGGAAATAAAGGAGAGAGTGAAAGAGAAATATAGATGTATGGAAGATGGTGAAAAATTCACCCAAAGGCTCAAGAGAAGGAGATCCACGTCTGAGCGATATAGTGACAAATGAGATCTGAGGTACATTAGGTTGATAGGGCATTATGGGTAAGGGAGGAGCTCGAAAGTTGGATCCATGAATCTAGTGAAAGTGGACAAGTCAGATCTGAGACCCATCAGTTGAGAAACAAACGAAAATGACAACATCAGATCTACTGTTTCCATCCTATGGCTGAAAAAACTTCAGGTGTCACAGTTGGGAAACATGTTAATACTACAGTAAAGTACAAAACAGAAATTTTAACCAACAGGATCTTGGGTGAGATTTGTCCAGATACCAGAAGCTGTCAGTGACAAAACTGGAAGGGGAAAGGAAGTTGAACTGAATGAAACTGAAGCAACACAGTTATTGTTAGGGCAAGTACATGACTTTCATATCTGATGTTTGTTTTTGTTCAAATAAACCTTTGGGACACATTCCCAAGCTGAAGAACACCTGGGTGGAAAAAAGGAAGGACATTCCTAAGAACAGTGAAACCAAACCAGGTATGTGATCTGGACTGCACGTCCAATTTGTAATGAAATACAAAGGTTTGCACCATGGACCAATTACTACAGCACAGATGTCTTCAATGTGAACTTTCTTCATGAATACTATATAAGTAGCTATTGCTCTCGTGGAATGGGATTATGGTTTTGAATGTAGTGGTAAAGCACGGTTATTATACATAAAAGAAATGCATTCAGACAGCCATTTGGAAAGTGTGACTTTTGATATGCCTTTTCCCAATTTTGCTTTAGAAAAGGATACACATAGTTTAGCTAACTTTGTTATTCTTGGTTCAATGTAAATGGAATCTGAGCCATCCGTAAATATCTAGCATGCGTAGCATATATTCTCCTTTGTTTGAGAACCTGGGAAAAAAACTGGCAAATCGATTAACTGATTCAGACTTACCTCGAATGTCACCTTTGGCAGAAAAGAAGAATTAAGTTCTCAAGGTCACTCTGTCTTTATGAAAAAACAGATATGGTGGTTTGCAAGACAGCGCTTGCAATTCGGAGATCTATCTAGAGGATATAACTGCAACAAGAAAAATATTTTCCATGAGAGACACATGAAATCTACTGAAGCAGCTGGTTTAACGTTTTTTTGGGTTAAGGCTTCAAGCATAATAGTGATCTCCCATGGGCAAAATGGATCTCTGATTGGGGGGGGGGGGGGGGAGTCTGAGGAAGATAGTAACTTTGAAGAAGGCTTTGGAGATTTTAAGAGAGGCTATGCAAGCTTCAATATGACCTATTAAATTTGATATGGCGGCCTTCTGCACCTTGACAGTGGAAATAAGTAAAGCAAGGAGACACACTGTGGAAAGTACAGTTTTGTACCTACCATAAATGTAGATGTCTGATAGATATGCAACTTCAGTCATAACATATGGGTTGTCCTGCCTCAGGCAGCCCTCGGTCGGCCGAATTCCAAAGTCTGGGTCCAGCGTCGGCTGGTGTCGCCTCCTCTCCGACGTCACCACGGCTGGAGTATAAAGGCATCGGCCGACGCCATCTTCTTCAGTGTTTCTTGCCCCAGATGCCAGGTGCCCTCCTGGGAAGGCTAAATTTGGTAAATGGATAAAAATAATCCCAAACATGCACAACAGTAATAAACAGATACACCACAGGAATACCCCCAGCTTATGGGAAAAGGGGTAGGGACCCAAAAAGAAGGATACAGAGGGGTAGGAGGGAGGGAAAATCCGACTGCAGTTGCATATCTATCGGACATCTACATTTATGGTAGGTACAAAACTGTACTATGTCCTTCAAGAATGCAACTGCAGTCATAACATATGGGTTGAATACCATAGCCTAGCTGGGGGTGGAATGAACTATGATAAGGATGGTTTAGCTAAAATCCCCTGCAGGACTGCCGAAGCAAAGCCTGCTCGGGATCTGGAATATAAGGGCAGGTTGTGGTGCTTGGTAAATGTATGCACGGAGCTCCATGTAGCAGCCTCTAAAATGTCCTTAGTTGCCACTCCTCTTAGGAAAGCAGAAGTGGCCATAGCTCTGGTGGAATGTGGCCTAATATTGGCTGGCACACCTTTTCCATGGAAAGAATAGCAGAATCTGATGCAATGCCCAATCCATTTTGAAATTGTTTGTTTGGAGATTGCTTTTCTTTGCACTCCAGCAGCATAGGCTACAAACAGTTGGTCAGACTTTCTGGTGGCCTTAGTTCTGTCCAAGTAGTAACATAGTTGTCTGTGTATGTCCAAAGTATGCAGTAGCTTTTCCCCCCTATTTTGAGGATTGGGGAAAAATGCAGGCAGGTGAATAGCTTGATTTAGAGACACCCTGGAAATAACTTTGGGCATGAATGTAGGACTGGATCTTAGAGAAACTCTGTCTTGATGAAAAATGAGGAAGGGAGGCACTGCCATGAGTGCCTGTATCTCCGAAACTCTTCTTGCAGATGTGACTGCCAATAAAAAGGCCGTCTTCCATGAAAGAAATTGCATTTCTGAACTTGCTGCTGGCTCAAATGGAGGAAGAGTTAATTTTTCCAACACATAATTGAGGTCCCATGCAGGTACTGGCTGTTTTCTGGGAGGTTTGATATTCTTTATTCCTCTTAGAAACTGTCTTAGCAAAGGATGAGAAAACACTGGAGGGTCACAGTTGTATTTTGCTGAGATTGCTGAGGCATGAATCTTTATTGAAGAATATGAGAGTCCAGTATGAAGTAGTTCTGCCAAGTATTCTAAAATCTGAGGTATACTCGGTAATGCTGTGTCCTGACCCCTGTTGGCATTCCAGATGCTGAATCTCTTCCATTTGGCTGAATATGTTTTTTCTGGTGGAAGGTCTGCGTGCTTCCAGCAAGATTTCTTGAACCGATTTTGAAAGAGAGTTAGGTGGAGAAATCATGTTAGCCTCCAGGCTGTCAGATGTAATGATTTCAGGTCTTGATGTACAGTCCTGTAATTGTGTTGTGTTAGGAGCAGGGGCCATAGGGTCAGAGGCCATGGTTTGGTCCGAGTTATGGTCAATAGCAATGGGTACCAGTGTTGCCTTGGCCAGTCTGGAGCTATCAAAATACCTGTTGGTTGTTCTGCTTTGATCTTCAGTATCACCTTGGTCAGCAGAGGCAGAGGAGGGAATGCATAAATTTTTAGAGAATTCCAGCTGAAGGAGAGAGCATCCATTTTCTAGGCTAGAGGATGGTGAGTCCTTGTGCAGAACTTTTTCAGGTGATGGTTTAAGTGGGAGGCGAAAAGATCTACGTCCGGTCTTCCCCATGTCTTTGTCAGTTGAGAGAAAATGTGAGGGTGCAGCATCCTTTCGTGTGGATCCATGAAATTTCTGCTCAGGTTGTCCGCCAGTACATTGTCCTTGCCTGGTACAAACTGGGATTGTAAATGTATCTTCAGGCTCAGGGATTTTTCCCAGAGAAGCATTGTTAGTCTGCAGAGGGGATAAGAATGAGTGCCTCCCTGCTTGTTTATGTACCACATGACAGTGGTGTTGTCTGTCCTTATTAGCAAATGCCCTTGCTGTAGTGAATTTCTGAAAGTCTCGATTGCATGTATCACTGCTAACATTTCCTTTTGGTTTATGTGCAGATGCCTTTCCTTTGGGGTCCATTGCCCTTGAATGCATCTGTCCTCCATGTGCGCCCCCCATCCATGGACTGAGGCATCTGTTGTAATAATTTGGCCTGCTTGAGGTCTGTTGAAAGACATGCCCTTGTTTAGCTGACTGGCTTGAGCCCACCATAGAAATTCTTTTTGCAGACATGGAATAAGTGGGATTATGTCCTCTAGGCTTTGGCTGTGTTGAGACCATAAGTTTTTTAAATACCATTGCAGCTTTCTCATATGAAGTCTTGCCAAAGGTATCAGAAGGATACAAGATGCCATGAACCCCAGGGCCTGCAGGATTTTCCTTGCAGTAAGCTGGGAGAGTTTTGCTAGGCCTTTGAAGTACTCTGGTAAATGTTGCTGTTTTTCCTCTGTGAGGTAGGCCATTTGGTTTTCTGTGTCCAGTTTGGCTCCTAAGAAGACAATCTGTTGGGATGGCAGTAGTTTTGACTTCTGAATGTTGACTGTGTATCCCAAGGCCTGCAGAAGATGCATGACATAGTCCAAATTTTCTTTTAAGGTTTGTTTGTTGTCTGCTTGTATGAGACAGTCGTCCAAGTAGGGGTATATTTGAATCCCCTGCAGTCTGCAGTGTGCCACTACTGATGCCAGGCATTTCGTGAACACTCTGGGCGCAGTAGATAAGCCAAACGGCAATGCTGAGAATTGATAATGCTCTGTCCCTGCAAGAAATCTGAGGTATCTTCTGCAGCTTTGTCTGATTGGGACATGCAGGTATGCCTCCTTGAGGTCCAGAGTGACCAGCCAAGACCCCTTGCCCAGCATGGGAAGGAGTTGCTGCAACGTCATCATTTTGAACTTTGGCACTATGAGAAAAGTGTTTAGAGATGACAAGTCCAGTATGGGTCTCCATTTGTTTTCTTTTCTTGGAACAAGGAACAGCCTTGAATAAAATCCCTGGCCTTGCTCCTGAGGAGGAACCCTTTCTATTGCTTTTATACTTAACAGCTTGGAAACTTGAGAGAGAGCCTCTGCCCTTTGATGATGTGGCAGGTTTGGCATGCCTTGTCTCATTGGTAATGTGTGGAAGTGGAATCTGTAACCTTTGTCTATCATATCCAGAATCCAGTTGTCCTTGGTTAAGATATGCCAGTTTTGTGAGAATAAGGATAATTTTCCGGCCAAAGGTGCTTCTCTTTGAACCTTTGTAGGCGGAACGAAAGTCAAGTCAATGTGATTGTCCTTGTGGTGCAGCTGAACTGTCTGCGCCACTTCTTTGATTTGGAGGTTGCCATTGGCGGCCCCTGTAAGATCCTCGGTATTGCCCTCTACCTCGGGCACGTCTGCTTTTTCCCCTTTGAAACTTGTCTGAGCCGGGGAAGGACAAATTCTTTGAGGGCCAGTTTCTGCTGAATCTGGGTGGCTGAACCTGAAGGAAATCCTTGACTGTCTGTACTGACTTTGCTTTTTCCTCTATGGATTTCAATACATCTTGTGCATTAGCACCAAAAAGCTTCTGTTTTTCCAAAGGTGCATCAAGTAACTTTACTTTAACATGGTCAGGCAAAGACTGATCCTTTAACCAAGCATGTCTACGTATCACAGCCCCAGTCATAGCTGCCCTACATGAAGCTTCCAGTGCATCATAACCACACTGAAGAAAATGGTTATTAACCTGCTGAGTGTTATGTATATGATTCTGCAATGCCTTTTTATCAATAGGCTCAGGAGAGGCTAACTTTTTCTGTAAATCATCCAGGAGAAAATCCTGGTACTGAAACATGTGAAAAAGGCAGTTTAGTGACCTCATGGCCAGGGTAGTAGAGGTATATACTTTTTTACCCCATCTCTCCAGGGACCTTGCTTCCCTGTCCGCTGGCAGTGGGTTTTTGGCAGAGGAGGTAGCCACTCCCTTGGGGCCCTGTGAAATAATTTCTAGATCCACAGAGTGGGCCTTAAAAAGGTGCTTGTGAGTGTCAGGGACCCTATAATATCTGTCAGGCTTAACAGGAGCCGGAGGAAGAGAATCAGGGTTAGCACTGGAGTCAGAGAAAACATCATCCAAAACATCCATAACAGGTGGAATAGCTAAAGGTCTGTGCTGTGGAAGCTTGAGGAAGGTACGAAGCCTTTTCCTGGAGTCAGAGAATTCCTGACCCTGCCATTGAAAATGTTCCCTCATGGAATGCAGGACTTCACCAAATGAGAAATCCTCTGGAGGGGAGGCAGAGGGAATTGATTCCTCAGCATCAGAGTCCTCGTAGGCCTGGAAGGATTCTTCTTGGGTATCAGAATGTTCAGAGTCCCCAGAGGCTTCATCCGAAGAAAGGTCGTCCGCCTGCTCAGTTCTGGGCCTTTTCTCTGCAGGTGGCTGAGAACCCCTTTCCAGATGAGGCTGAGACCCCCTGATAAGGGAAATAAGATCAGCAGCCAGAGACATGATCTGCTTATCAGAAGAAGGGGCCTGGGCAGTAGGTTTAGGATGGGCTTTGGCCTGACTGGCGGCCTTAGCACGTGCAAAGGCCTTGATGGACATGGATACAGGAGGCCTAGCAGCCCCACGTGCAGGCGTAACCTTGCCCACAGAAATGGTGTCGGGTAGATCAAGAACTTCGGTTTCCGGAGGAAAATCAACAACCGGCACCGGAGAGATCTCCGAGACCGAAGGTCGTGTTAACGCTGTGTCGTCGGCCTAGAGCGGTAGATTTACCACTTCCGAAGGAACCGGAGCACTAGCAGAGGTTTTGGGAGTAGCATCGGTAGTGGACGCGGGTCGAGGATGTCGATCCCGGTCCCTGTGTTTTTTAGCAGATTGGGTAGTCGGTTGATCCGACGGCATGATATACGCAAAAGATTCACCGAAAAATTCCTCGGCGAATTCTGCCCGGCGCCTGAGAGTGCGCTTGTTAAAGCAAGCACAGGCAGCACAGGCCGAGACGTCGTGGTCTGGGCCCAGGCAAGGAAGGCAGAGAGAATGGAAGTCCTTATGAGGTATTTGTTTACCACAAGACAAACAATTATTAACTTTCTCAATTTGTTCTGACATCGGCTGAGGCAAGAATAAATGTTCCCCAACGGGGTACTTAGCTTTTAGATGACTTCGGTACTGAAAACACAGGAGTTTGACCGACCGGCACTTGCGAACTGCTTCTGCTTCGGGCACCGCGCGGCAAGAAAGACTGAAGAAGATGGCGTCGGCCGATGCCTTTATACTCCAGCCGTGGTGACGTCGGAGAGGAGGCGACACCAGCTGACGCCGGACCCAGACTTTGGAATTCGGCCGACCGAGGGCTGCCTGAGGCAGGACAACCCATATGTTATGACTGCAGTTGCATTCTTGAAGGACATCCACTGAACCTCTTTATTGTTGAGCGCTTTAGCATTCGCCTCAAGACTTCATCAGAATGATTTAAAAACATTAAAAGCTTAGTACAATATAAAACTTATGTCGCATGTTCACATCTTAAAAAAATCATAGGCTGAAAGCCCCATCAATCAACCCTAGTCTCAGTACAAATTAATAGTGAACATCTATCAAAACGCAAAACAGGCACACAAAATAACTTGCAATACCCAAAACTATAACCCGTCACAAATAAATTGTTTTACAATAATACAATTATAAATGTGTATTTTTATCATACTAAAACATCTCTTATCCACATTAAAATTCCTATTAACCTAGGAACCAATGTGTCTAACCCTGTGCTTTTTGTAATGACAATTACTACAAATGAAACTCAGGCTTGAGTTTTAAGAAGCATGAAATAGAAAACATGTAATTTAAACCGGGCTTTTTTGTAGCATTACATCTGAGCTGCCAGAGTAATTCCTTGTATTCAAGGAATAAATCTACTGGCCCTCCCCTGCTACCCTCTGTATGAATTTGTTCTATAACAGAGAATTTGAAAAGGTGCTGTGGGTACTCCATTGTGTGTTTAGCCAGTGCATTGTTCACATTACCCTTCCTGATATAAGCATGCTGGTAGATGCACTTATTTAAACCATTAATTGTCTTACCAATATAAAATTGGTCACATACTTGACAAATTGCAATGTACACTAAACATTTGCTTTGACAGTTAAATTTTCTTTGCAAATAAACCTTGCCATAACCCCTTATACTAATACTGCTGGATTCTAGAATATAGGGACATTGTGCACAGTGTGCACATTTTCTCATTTGTCCCTCCCTCTCTCTAAAATGATTACTTTCCAGGAGGTTTTTTTATACATAAATCTCTCCTGTATACTACACAAGGCTTGACACCAAGTTTTGACTTACAAAGTTCATTTGTAGTTAATATTGTCCAGTTGTTGTACAGGACTTCTCTGATGTTATAGTATAGAGGATTGAACGTGAGAATCATGGCATCCATAAAGAGTCTAGTGCCCCCTCCCTGGGTGTCTATTGACAGGTTCCCCGTTACCCCTCCAGGGGAAGTATCAGACAATATTCCCAAAAGTGGGGCAAAGTGTCCACTACTTCTTTTTCCTATTACTTCATCAAAGATTGGATCAATAAATGTCACGGGGTAACCCTCCTACTAAGCATTGTCCTTAGTTTGTCCATTTCTTGTATAAACACAGTGAATTCACTTATCATCCTTGCTAACCTAACACCCTGTCCTTTTACTAGCGATTTTTTCTGGTGTATAGAATGACAACTATCAAAATGTAACAGGGTAAGCAGAGTAAGCAAATGTAACGTGGGCCAGCAGAGTAATCCAGGCTGCAGAGAGCTGAATAAGCGACTTTTCTTGATACTAAGTATATTTTTTGTTGCTTTCCACATCTGAATACCTAGCAACTGTATTTCGCCTGCCTTTCTGTTACATTGAAGCTGTTTTTACTGCATTTAACTTAATATTGCACTTGGAATCCTTGTTTGTTACTATTTGACTGTATTTGTAGCAAATTCTTCTGTGTAAGCTGTAGTAGCTGATTCATAGCATTTATAAGTGTTTGCTGTACCTGTTTCTGCCTGTTTTGTGAAAAAAAAAAAAAGAAAAAATATCTCTTGTTTTCCTGCTTTACTAGTTTAGTCCAGTTTCAGAGTTGCTGATTCCTGGGCTTTGGTTGTAGTTCCTGTGTACTGTTTCCTTGCCTTATTTGGGGAAGGAAGCTACCTTGCTTTCCTGCTTTACTAGTTTAGTCCAGTTTCAGAGTTGCTGATTCCTGGGCTTTGGTTGTAGTTCCTGTGTACTGTTTCCTTGCCTTATTTGGGGAAGGGAAGCTACCTTGCTTACCAGTGGGAGTGGGAAGCATTGAGCTGCCTTTGTCCAGTTTTGTGAGGTTTCAGCCAGTAACTAGTAGTTTATTGGTCGTTTTAGGCCAGTTTCTAGCTTTTTCCAGCCCCTGGTATAAAACTTTCAGCTTGTACCTACTCAGCACAGACTCCACGTGGGCCAGCAGAGTAATCCAGGCTGCAGAGAGCTGAATAAGCGACTTTTCTTGATACTAAGTATATTTTTGTTGCTTTCCACATCTGAATACCTAGCAACTGTATTTCAGCCTGCCTTTCTGTTACATTGAAGCTGTTTTACTGCATTTAACTTAATATTGCACTTGGAATCCTTGTTTGTTACTATTTGACTGTATTTGTAGCAAATTCTTCTGTGTAAGCTGTAGTAGCTGATTCATAGCATTTATAAGTGTTTGCTGTACCTGTTTCTGCCTGTTTTGTGAAAAAAAAAGAAAAAAAAGAAAAATATCTCTTGTTTTTCCTGCTTTACTAGTTTAGTCCAGTTTCAGAGTTGCTGATTCCTGGGCTTTGGTTGTAGTTCCTGTGTACTGTTTCCTTGCCTTATTTGGGGGAAGGGAAGCTACCTTGCTTTCCTGCTTTACTAGTTTAGTCCAGTTTCAGAGTTGCTGATTCCTGGGCTTTGGTTGTAGTTCCTGTGTACTGTTTCCTTGCCTTATTTGGGGAAGGAAGCTACCTTGTTTACCAGTGGGAGTGGGAAGCATTGAGCTGCCTTTTGTCCAGTTTTGTGAGGTTTCAGCCAGTAACTAGTAGTTTATTGGTCGTTTTGGGCCAGTTTCTAGCTTTTCCAGCCCCTGGTATAAAAGCGTGCTAAACGCGTTAAGCAATTTAGAGCGATTTAGCGGAGCTGTCACTGTTGCACACTAGGGCAGTGCGGTTAAGCAGGTTTAAACTATTCGGGCTACCTAAAGTCCACTCTTCAAATTTTCCTTAAAACTACCTTCCTCGAACTATACTACTGATCAAATCAGCGTATCCTATAACTAAAAGATCAACTCTACTTGACTCCAAGTAGACTATTCTCTATCTATTAAACCTAGCACTTGCTCCTACAGTACTTATTACCTTGATACGGCACTCTTGTCATAGATAGTACCCCAAAAGGCAACCCCCATTTCTCGGTCACCCACGTCCCCCGGAATCTTTTTTTAAAGTTTTTCGTCTACCCTTCTAGCATGTCGATGGATCAGTTGCTAGTGTCCTCTCCTGCTCAGCTGGTGAACCTGGGAATATTGAGGCAATGTTTCAATTGCCTCATGTACACAGACAACCATTTCCTCCTCCCACAAAACACAAATACATGCGAGAGATGCAACTATACGGCCAAACTGGAGGCTGAGCTCTCTCAACATAGGACTGGCAAGACCAGTCAGGAGGAGAAGGTTACCACACACACTATAGACCCAGTCTCACATAGTACCATTACAACCTCAAATCATACACATAAACACACAAAGACATACTCGGAGGCTCTGATCAAAAATCTACCAAAACAGCAGAGGCCACCAAAGCAGACACCCAAACAACCACCACCTCAGAACACAACACCCGCAACACATAGACCTCACAGTCAGAGTGTCAAACAGTCACAGCCCTTAAGGCCAAACACAATGCCAGACACACTAGTCATTGGTGACTCCATAGTCAGACACACTGATGTCCCGCTCACCAGACTGAGTAAGGAGAAGGTCACAGTAAGCTGCCTGTCGGGCTAGAATCCGCCACATAACGCAAGCACTCAGGTCTCTCAACAGCAGGTACAAATATGACTCAGTCATTGTCCATGCTGGTGTAAGCGACCTGAGACGTACCTCCTTGGACTACATGAAAAGAGACATTGAGGAGCTCTCTGATTATGTAGCCCAGGCAGGTATGACCCTGACCTTGAGCAGTATCCTACCTTCACCAAGAATGATGCCACAATACAGAGATAAGATGATCAGCTTTAACAATTGGCTTAAACACTGGTGTCATTCAAAGGGGATCCAGTATCTGTCTGCCTGGGATGACATGCTGGACAAGCCACGCTGCTGCAAGGGACGGCTTGCACCTGTCACCCTGGGATTCGGATATTGGCAAAGGCTCTTGCCACCCCATAGTGCCTTTTTAGGCAAGGCTCAAATTCTAAACCTACCACCCTAGAACACAAAAAGGAAAAAACTAAGGGTAATGCTGCTCAATGCCAGAAGTCTAAATCTCAAAATGCACGCACTCGAGGCCCTTCTCAGTATGGAGAACATCGATGTCTGTGCTGTGACAGAAACCTGGTTCAAGGCTCCTGAGAGCACCCCAGCTATCAGGTTTTACCTCATATCATGCGTTCCGCCCCAAAATCCGGACAATACCAAGAAAGGAGGGGGGGTATCCATATTCATCAAGGACACCCACACCTCAAGACTGGTAGCAACGCACGATGCATCGGAGACCATCCAGGTGCAATTAACCATAGGCAAGACTGCTCTGCAAATTGTAGCATGTTACAGGCCACCCTCACAAACTCAGGAAACTCACATGGCCTTCCTGAAAACACTAGAGGGATAAATGTATCACCAAACACCATCATACTAGGTGACTTCAATTACCCTAATATAGACTGGGAACACTACTCAAGCCCAAACATCCTAGCCCAAAAGTTCCTGGAATTCATAAACTCAAATGCCATGGAACAACTAGTCACCATCCCCACAAGAGGAGATAACATACTTGATCTCATCATCACGAACATGGGAGCACAATGTTCAACACCGAAGTATACCCCTCACTGGTGAGATCAGATCACAAACTAATCTCGCTGGAGGTCCTCATCCCACCCCACCTGAAATAAAAAGACCACAGTAAAGAACTTCTCAAAAGCCGACTTCACACTTCTAAAGACTAGTGTGGTGTCCTTTCAGGCCGCCGAGCCAGCGGAAAACAATACTCAAGCCGCTGAATCACTTACAAGCGCCTTCTACCAGCACCTGCAGGACTGCATGGATAAGGCAATCCCAAGCAAAACAAAGACACTTTGTACCAAAGGCAAGCGTCCAGTCTGGTGGACCCCAGCCATAAACAAACTCTACAACAAAAGGAGGAAGCTACTACAAGATAGAGCAAAATCCTTAAAAGGTAAGACACCCTTGATCACTATAAGTAAAAACTAAGAGCTCTCATAAAATCATCCAAAGCAAATTTCGAGAAAAATAGCTAAAGACTCAAGAGACAATCATAAGGCCTTCTTTAGCTATGTTAGAAACCTAGGAGGAAACTCCCAGATATGCTCAGAACTAGTTCAAAATGATGTGAAGATTACTGATCCTACAGACATTGCCAACATACTGGCTGACAGGTTCAGTGCAAACTTCTCCCCTCCCCAAAGGAGAGATATCTATACCAAATGAGTGCAGCCCCCAAACATCTCCACTGCCCAAGTGAGAACTGCTCTCTCCAAAGCAAAAAACACAGCAACCATGGGACCCGATGGTGTCCCCGGCTGTGTGCTCCACGAACTCAATGAGGAATTAAACCCACAGCTAGGACAGCTGTTTAATCAAAGTCTTACCTCTGGATACATACCCAGGAGTGGCGCACTGCAACTGTGGTCCCACTTCACAAAGGCGGTGCCTCCACAGACCCTGGAAATTACCGCCCATTAGCTTGACAAGCCTTATCTGCAAAGCCATGGAGAGGATCATAATGGACCTCATAAATAAAGACATAGGAATTTGCAGACTTTGGATCCAACCCAGTTTGGCTTTGTCAAAGGCAGATCATGCCTTTTAAACTTGGTTGACTTTTTCGAAACAGTCACCAAAGCCATTGATGAGGAAAGGCAGTCCATACAGCCTACCTCGATCTGGCTAAGGCCTTCGATACAATACCCCACTTGGGTATCATTGAAAAACTCATCAGCTTAAATGTTAACCCATACATCACAAGATGGGTTGCAAACTGGCTGAGTGACAGAACCCACAGGGTCAGAGTTGCTGGCGCCATGTCAGACTCAAAGCCTGTCACAAGTGGTGTCCCACAGGGCTCAGTCCTGGGCCTACTCTTGTTTGGCATCTACTTTTTCCAAGTACAAGCAAACACAGGAGAGTTATGGCTGACAAAGTTTGCAGATGACTGCAAACTGGGCGCCATAGTAGAAAACACATCTGACACAGATATCCTTCAGAAGGGTCTCACAGAAGCGGATAACTGGTGCCAGAGCCACGCCTAAAGTTAAATGCCAAAAATGCATAGTCATACCCTTCGGAAAAACAAGGTTACCCCTAGCTACCAAATAGGTGGCAATCCACTGAGCACAGAAGAAGTTATCAGGGACCTGGGGACCCAGGTTGATAGTAGTCTGTCATTCAACACCCATGTAGCTAAAGTAGTTAGGAAGTCCTTCTACATTGCCCACCTTATCATGAAGGGATTCTCATCTAGATCAAGGGAGGTCATAGTCTCCTTTACTCATCACTCATCAGACCAATGATTGAGTACAATGCCCCATTCGAATGTATCTGACCCGACACTTGCAGCAGCTGGAGAGGCCACAAAAGTTCCTCACCAAAAGGATAAAGGGTCTCAAAATCTGTCCTATGCTGCCCGACTGAAAGAACTCCAGCTCTATTCAGTCGCTTACCGCTAGCTCAGAGGTGACCTTTGCCTAACATACAAGGCCATATCAAACCCAGATTTGATGAATATGCTTCACCTCAAAAAATCTAGATCCATCAGAGCCACAAGGGCGGGAGACTTAAACCTCGACACGGCTATTAATAGGACGTGCTGGAGAGATAGATTCATCACCCAAAGACTCCCTATGCTGTGGAACAAAATCCCGGTACATGTGAGGCAGAGCACCTCGCTGGCCTTGTTCAAGAGAAATCTTGACCAATGGATGGGAGATCGCAGATATACCCCAGGAATTACCTCAGTGTCACTGCTCGACAGAGGCACAGCAAAATAATGGGTATAGTTCCCCATACTAAAGGGGTGGCGTAAGCCACAAAACAATGGGCTAGGCTTATAAATGCCCTCGGGCAGATAGCCTAGTATGAACCTATGAACCTATGAACCTATGTAGGTTTCCTAAACAACTTGGAGGTGAATCTATGACTGCATATATCCTTTTGTATGATGATGTCCATAAAGTTGATAAACTCAAAATTAGATTCCATGGTAAGTTTTAAAAACCCAGTACTCTAATTCAAAAAGCAAAAAAAATGCTGCAGTTGGTTCACCGGTGCCATCCCAGAAAATTTATAAATCATCTGATCTCCCATAGAATCTACAATGTTTAAAAAGTTCATGTTTAAACACTATATTGAGTTCCCACTGAATTAATACAATACTGGCAAAAAGGGGGGCACAGGCCGCCCCCATTGCAACTCCTATTTGTTGCTTGAATAATAAGAAGTTATGTACCTACCATAACGTTCCATGTTGGTTGTCTTCTCTTGCCTTCTTTCCTGCTGGATGGGTTCGGAGCCGATCCTCGGCTCCGACTCGGCCACTTACTAAAGCTCGAGAGCTAATTTTACCAGCTCGAGGCAACCCTATATCCCATGATGCAAGGCGAAGACTACCCAGATCTCGTTTGCTAGCTAAGGAAAATAAGCAATATATATTCCTCCAACTGGAGAGGAGGAGGAAGAGGTAATAATAATAATAATCCCCCGAAAAGGATCAACCTAATCCAGTGACACTAGAAGCTGATTAGCTAGAAAAAAGGATTAAGCCTCTTAAGGGAAGAGGCACAATCTTCTCGGTCTGACCAGGCTAGGGGGGATGGTGGGCGGGACGCAAGAAAGAAGGCGAGAGAAGACAACTAACATGGAACGTTATGGTAGGTACATAACTTCTTAATGTTAAGTTGTCAATCTCGCCTTCATTCTTGCTGGATGGGACTGCGTCCCTAGCACCTCTATCCTGGGTGGCTCAATGGAACATCTTGAGAACGGTGGAACCAAAATTCGCTCTGTCTCTGGAGGCCAAGTCTAATTTGTAATGTGAAACAAAGGTATGAGGAGAGACCCATGTGGCTGCTGCACAAATAGTGTCTATTGGAAGTCTAGCCTGAAAAGCTGTAGATGTAGCTAGAGCTCTGGTAGAATGGGCTTTTGGCACAGAAATCAACTCTTTACCTCTGAGCTGATAAATGCAAGTAATCACAGAAGACAGCCATCTAGATAGAGTTACCTTGGATACTGGAAGGCCTTTCCTGTTCTCTGCATAGGATAAAAACAGTTGATCAGATTTCCTAAAATGTTTGGTTCTGTCCAGATAATATCTGAGTTGGCGGTGAACATCAAGATAATGTAGTTTTTGTTCCACTCTATTAGAATAATTTGGGAAAAAAACTGGAAGATCAATGGATTGATTTAAGTTCGTCTGCGATGCCACTTTGGGTAAGAAAGAAGGATTAGTCCTTAGAGAAACTCTGTCTTTGTGGAAGATTAAATAGGGAGGACGAATGCAGAGGGCATGAAGCTCAGATACTCTCCTGGCAGAAGTAATGGCGACTAGAAAGAGTGTCTTCCAAGAAAGAAATTTCAATGAACAGGCAGCCGCAGGTTCGAAAGGGGGAAGAATCAAGGATGCTAAAATTAAATTTAGATCCCACTGTGGTGGGGGGGTCTCTAATCGGAGGTTTAAGTAAAAAAATACCTCTAAGGAATGCCTTGCAAAGTTTATGTGACATAATGTTGTGGTCCAACAAGCCTATATGAAAATTTGAAATGGCTGCCAGCTGAACTTTTACTGTGGAGGAAGAAGATCCTGAATGGAAAATCTCAGCTAGGAAGTCCAAGACTGAATGAATTGGAGCAGTATAGGGGTCTATATTCCTAGCTTTTGCCCAGAAGGAGAAACGTCGCCATTTACTAGTGTAAATCCTTCTGGTGGACGATTTAAGGGAAGCTACTATGATATCCCGGACGGGATTAGAAATCATAGGAAGCCTGGCTAGGGATGGAAGTGGAGCAACCAAGCAGTGAGGTTGAGAGAAGGTATGGATTGGTGCAGCTGCCCCGACTGGTGGGTCAGAAGATCTGTAACCGGGTCCAGATGCCATGGCTGTACCAAAAGATAACGATGTAGGAATGGAAACCATATCTGTCGAGGCCAATAAGGGGCAATGAGAATCAACCTGGCTCTCAAGGCGGTTGCTTTCTGAATTACTTGTGGTATCAGAGGAAAGGGAGGAAAAGCATAAAGAAGTCCCCGGGGCCAATCTTGGGTTAGAGCATCTCTGGGGGGATGGCCTGGAAGGGGGAAGAAAGAGAAGAAGTCGGGGCATTTGCTGTTTTGAGGTGTAGCAAAAAGGTCGCAGCAAGGAAGGCCCCACTTCTGAAAAATCTCTTCGGTCACAGATTGTTTGAGAGACCACTCGTGAGGCATGAGAATAGCTCTGCTCAACCTGTCCGCTATGATGTTGGATTTCCCGGGGATATGCGTTGCTATCAGAAACCGCTGAGAAGAGACTGCCCACTGCCAAAGTCTGAGAGCATCTCGACACAGTGGATAGGACTTGGTTCCGCCCTGCTTGTTGATATACCACACTACGGACATATTGTCCGTCTGGACTGCAATAGTTCCCAGGGGAAGAGAGTCGTTGAGGGCTTGCAACGTTAAAAGCACTGCTCTCATCTCCAGGACATTTATGTGCAGGTGGCATTCAAAAGTTTGCCAAGTGTCATGGACCATCCTGCCCTGATAATGCCCCCCCCACCCGATCAGGGAGGCGTCCGATGTAACCGTGGCGACCGGGGCGGGAGGAACAAAGGTTCTGCCCTGATGGACTTGAGGGGACGATATCCACCAGGTCAGATGCCTTTTGCAAATTGGAGTTATTATGATCCTGAGACGCATGGGAAGTTGTTGAAAGGACCATTGGGCGAACAGCATCCATTGTAGAAGGCGCATGTAAAAGCGGGCAAGGGGAAGAATTGTTATGGCGGCCGCCATAAGACCCAATACTTTCAGAGCAAATCTGGCCTGAATTTTGTTGCTGAGAAGAATCACCTGGACGTGATTTTGAATGTCCAAGATCCTTTGGTCTGTTAACTTTGCTGAAAGTTGTACGGTGTCCAATTTGGCGCCTATAAAAGTAATAGATTGACAAGGCGACAAGGCAGATTTTTTGAAATTTATAGAAATCCCTAGCCCTCTGCAAATGTGAATGGTGTAATCTCTGGCTTGGAGAAGTTGATGCCTGGTGGTGGCAGTGAGGAGCCAGTCGTCTAGATATGGAAACACCTGGAATCCTTGACATCTCAGCTGAGCCGTAACCGCTGCCATACATTTGGTGAACACTCTGGGGGCTGTAGTGAGTCCAAATGGCAGGGCTCTGAATTGGAAGTGACTGGTCCCCAGCCGAAAGCGGAGAAACCTTCTGGAGCGCCTGTGAATTTTTATGTGATAGTACGCATCCTGAAGATCTACCGAGCACATCCAATTGTCCTTGCCCAGAAAGGGTAGAATGGACTGAAGCGTGACCATCCGGAATCTTGTTTTCTTTACAAACTTGTTGAGTTTGCTGAGATCTAATATTGGTCTCCAGTCCCCTGTCTTTTTTGGTACTAAAAAGAACCTTGAGTAGATCCCGGATCCTATTTGGTCTGCTGGGACTGGCTGGATGGCTCTTTTTGCTAGCAGTTTTGAAATCTCTGGTACTGCTAGTTCCCTTAGACCGGGTGGAACATCTGGAAGGGTTCCCTTTTGCTGAACTGGGGTTTGAATAAAGGGAATTTTGTAACCCTCGGATATGATCGGCTGTACCCATTTGTCTTGAGAAAGGGAAAGCCAGGCTTTGGGGTACACAGCGATAATCTTCCCCCGACTGCCTCCGAAGGCGGACAATCGGGCAACATCTCAGGGATGCTGGAAGGGTTTGTCAGAGAGAGGCTCCCTGCTACCCTGATTCTGCGGACCCCCTCTGCCTCTAGGGTGGCGTCTGTTGTTACCCCCTCTGCCTCTGGGGGTAAACTGACCTCGTGCGTCAGGCATGACTCCTTGAGATTTGTGGAACCACATTTTCCCTCCCTTCTATCCTTTTGGGTAAGGTCTTGAAGGGGTGGAGAAACGGACTCCTACGGCAGAAAGAGTCTTGCCATCTTGTTCGCATCTAGTCAAGGTGTCTTTCACTTGAGGTCCGAACAAAGTTGAGCCATCAAAGGGAGAGTTTGTGAAGGACGCCTTGAAGGGATCTGCAAAATTACAAAGCTGCATCCAGGATTGACGCCTTAAGGCCAGTCCTGTGCCTGCGGCCCTACTCGCTCCATCGGCTGCATATGAAATGAGCCGCATGGAGGAGTTAACAATGGAGTTTAGGATTCCTAGCTGTGAGCTAATCTTATCCTGAGACCCAGCAGCTGACGGATCCTGTAAAACTTCTCCCAACTCTTTAAGCTCTTTGAAGGTGGGTAAAGTGACACAAGTAGTTCAGCGATCACATGGCAAAGGTCGCTGAAGAAAAAATCCGCTTGCCATACCTATCCATAGTCCTAGAATCCTTGTTAGGAGGATGGACAGGTACTGAAGGATCAGCTAGTTCCTTCTTGGTGGCTGCAGCCACCACCATGGCATCAACCGGGACAACTTTTGTCAAATATTGCCTATCAGGTGGGGCTGTAATGAATTTAGAAGGCCTCCGAGGAATGGGTTCCACCGAATCCGGGGCCATCCATGCCTTCCGAGCCACCACGTCCATAAGAGGGTCGAAAGGCGGAGACACCCAGGAGGTGGAGGGTCGAGACCGAACGCCTCCAGGTATACTGACTCATCCTCAGAAGGATTAAAGGAAGGCCAGTTCCCCCTCTGCTTAAGGAGTTCAAGGATGTCTGAGAAAGAGACATCCTCAGAAGGGGACCTTGGGGATCCCTCCGACTCATCCAAGTCAGTATCCGATGTAACAGACTCGGGGGAGTCTAGATGTTTCCTCTTACATGTCCTCTTATGCGGAGGTTCACCTGACTGATCAGGAGAAGCTTCAGAAGAGGAAGATATTCCCAATGGGGAAACCTGAGGCGCTGGATCTCTGGGTCCGGGAGCAAGAGAGTGGGAAGAGACGTCAGCAGGCACTGTAGTGGGAGGAGCTGATGGAACTGACCGTTGACTACACCCAGGGGCTAGTACACTCCTCATCACCTCGAAGGCTCCCCCGTCAGAGAGGCCAGAAGGCTCCCGCTCCGAAGAGATAGGAACTCCAGGCCACACTGACAGGGACGGCTCCGAGGCCTATGTCTGGGCTGAGCTCACCAACGCCGAAGCTCTGAGAGGGAGAACGGGGTCGGACAAGGGTCCGATGCCACTCGCCCCCTCGGAGCTGACGAGAGAGACCAGACGCCCGGATCCCTCCAATGAAGGCCTCAAGGAGGAAATCGGAGCAGAGGACGACGGAGCCGAAAGGGGGGGGTGGTATCGGCTCCGAAGTCACAACAGTCACGGCTCCGAGGAGCTCCAGCTCCGAGCTCTGTAAGAGTCGAAGGAGGAATGTTAAGTGGATGTGTGATAGCTACCGTCTGTTGAGATGGGCTATGGAGCATTTGGGCCAATGCCTGAGACTTTAATAGTCTACTCACCACTCTTTCAAGGTCATGATCGGACAGCCTGGATGACCGAGAAGAACGGCTCCGATGGCTCCGCTCCAAGAGCAGGGGTGATCTCGGAGCCGAATGTATCGATTCCAACGAGAGGGATGGTGATCTCTTTTTTGAGATAGGTGGAGCCGAAGATACGTTGGCTCCAGCCGGAGCTGACACTGAGTGCCCAGATTTAACAGCATCGGTGCCGGATGGAGCCGATACTGTAACTTCTAAAATAGAAGGATCGGCTCTGGCCGGAGCCAATCTCGACTCTGAAGGAGAACCAGTAGCCGATGGCTTAGGACCTGAAGCCGAAGGCTTAACTGGTTTCAAGGGCTTCCCCGGAGCCGACTTAGTCGGGGAGCTCTCAGGCTTTAATAAGCCCCTCAATAATTTATTTCTGTGCTCCTGCAGGACTCTTGGGCTGAAGGCATGACAGATAGCACAAGAGTCCTGCAGGTGCAGAGGTCCCAGGCAGTAAACACAAGAAGTGTGACCGTCTGTCAGAGACATCTTTTGACAGCACGAGTCACACTTCTTGAAGCCCGAGACCTTCGTGTCCTTCGACATAGCTGTGTCGAGGAAACACTAAGTCAAAAAGAAACACAGACACACACACAATCAACACCCAATCCAATAATAAAAAAATTTAAACAGGGATACAAACACACTCAAACACAGAATCCCTGACAGAAAAAATTAGGAAAGGGGGAGGCTTAAGGCCTAACTTGGGGGAAGGATAAATAACCAGGAAAATAGGGAACACTAATGGGAATAGGGTTAAATTAATCGTTAAAGGTTCACACAACAACAAGGGTGACTAAAACTAAAGGGATAAGACTAAAAGTCTGAATCTGAAGAAACTTACCTGGAGCTGGTAAAAAAAGCACCTCGCAAGCGAAAGCGGCAAACGAGATCTGGGTAGTCTTCGCCTTGCATCATGGGATATAGGGTTGCCTTGAGCTGGTAAAATTAGCTCTCGAGCTTTAGTAAGTGGCCGAGTCGGAGCCGAGGATCGGCTCCGAACCCATCCAGCAAGAATGAAGGCGAGATTGACAACTTAACATCTAGTTTTCAAATAAAATAAAATTATTTTGTAGAATTAACTCCATAAGAGTCCTGTACATTAAAATCCTAGAATGGCAGTGTGGGGGGTAAGTACACAGATAGTCGTAGAACATATTGATACTCTCTTCATGGGGTATCACTGTAAAAAGTTATTTTATATCCATGGTAACGAACATCAAATTGTCTATATGTATACTCCCTTGTACTTTTTTTAAACAATCCCAGGAATCTTTTAGTACGTGTGTGTGTGTTGATCTAAAACATGTTTTAAGCTATGATCAATAAATTTTGCTAAATTGAAAGTTTCTGAGGCTTTGGCATCCACAATTGGCCTAAGGGGGGGGGGGTCCTCCATACTTCCATACTCTTATGTATCTTTGGGATGTTGAAAATCGTGGGTATACGTGGATGTTTTTGTGTTAAGAAGCCATGGTCACTAATGGAGATTTGATTATTCAGTAACAAGTCATTTAAACAAATGTCAGTATTCCTGTAGAAAATACTTAATTCATTTTTTGATATTTCCTCATAAGAATCAGTAAACAAGTGTGTTTGCATTTTATCTGTATAAGTTGATTCATAATAACCAGTCCCCCACCCTTGTCCGGTTTCATCACCCTTATGGAACTACTACTGACTATTTCATTTAATAAGTCAACTTCACTGTCCGAAAGATTGTGTGAAACCTCCCTACTTTTATCATAGTGTAACTTTCTAATTTGTTCCATGCAAAGACTCTCAAATACATGTAGGGTTGGGTGCAAGGGTGGGTTAAACGTACTGTTTTTTTTGCATTCACCTATATTGCTGTATCTATTGTCATTGTTAAAGTACATCCTGAACTTAAGTTTCCTAACAAACAATTTTAGATCAAGTAGAGAACTTTCTACTCTAGATGTTCTAGTTGGTACAAAGTTCAATCCTTTTTGAAATAGGTTAGCCCATGATGTACTGATGTCTATGTCACTATAGTTGTACATTTTAAAATCCCCAAACTCGTTTGTTTCGTCCCCTACCAAATGTTCGGCAACCCTCTCCCTCTCCCCCTGTATGGTCTGCCCCTGTTGGAATAATAATTCTGGGAATTGCCATTGCCCATTCTCTCCTGGTTATAGTAACGTTGTTGCAGATTCTGGAGGTGCTCTGACCTTGACAGTGGAGAAACTGGACCCCTTTCAGAAAGAGCTTTGACAGAAAGTCTAAAACTGATGGGAGTAGAGAGGACATGAGATCTAATCCTCTCAATGAAGTCCAGATAGAAAATGTTTTCCATTTGCTTCGATACATCTTTTTGGTAGACTGTTTTTGAGAGGCAGAAATAATGTGTACCACAGAAGAAGACTACCTGGCATCTCTGTCTAGTGATAGAATTGTAGGAACCATGCAGTCAACTTCAGGGCTTTTAGATCTGGTACAGGCAATCTGGATGGGTGAATCGGGATACCTGGATTAGAATCCAACACCCAAGGAAGGTGTATCAAATGAGTACAAAGGAAGGGGAAACAAACCTGTTGGGGCCAAAACAGAGCAATGAGGAGCACTCTTCTGGTTTTGCACCCTCTGGCTTTCTGAATGAATTCTGTCAAAAGCAGAAGACCCAGGGCCCATCTGTGAACTAAAGCATCCCATGGTGAATGTCTGTGTGGAAGGATTAAGGCACTTATTGCTCAGGTATGAGACAAAGAGGTCACAACAAGGTTAGCCCCAGCAGCTGAAAATCTGTGTTGCCACTTTGTAGTTGAGATATCACTCATGAGGCAGAAGAACTGACCTACTCAACATGTTTTCCAGCACATTTGATGCCCCCAGGGTATGTACTATCAGAAAGCGATGGAAAGATAACACCCACTGCCACTCTCTCATGGTCTCCCAGCAAACTGGATATGATTGTTTTTACCCTGGTTTATTGATGTATAAGACTACTACCATGTTGTCCATTTGAATGGAGATCACACCTTTTGGGAGGAAGCCCTCAAATGGCCGCAGTGCTAGAAGGATCGCTCTCATCTCCAAGACCATGATGTGAAGGTTGGCCTCTTGGGGGGGGGGGGTGACCAAGCATTGTGAACAATCTTCCCCTCAAAATACCCCCTCCCAACTCTAGAAAGGAAGAGTCCGGGGTTACTGTGGCAGAGGGGTTTGGTGGACAAAAGGTTATTCCTTCCATTACTGCTGGAGAGGTTATCCACCATTTATGACCTCTGTAAACTTGCGTGAGATGAATCTTGGCATGGAGGGGGTGAAGACTTGGTCCACTGTAGTACTCTCACATGGTACCTTGCTAGGGGGAAGAAAACCTAACAGATGAAAAAATGAATTTGCTTGAGGAACAGGCTACTGAATGACCTGTGAGACCACTAGGCATAGGGTTAGTATTCTGGTATGTGGAAGTTCAGCAATTTGAAGGATTGTGATGAGGTGATGTCTGATAAACTTCATGGGCTGAGTAGGTAACAAATGACTTTTTGACTGACTGACAATCCCCAGCTGCTGTACAAAGTGGAGCAATAGATCCTGGTGCAGAACCAGTAGATCCCTGGAAGGAGCAGTAAGGAGCCAATCATCAAGGTATAGGAAGACCTGGATCCCTTGCGGTCAGATATAAGCTGCTACCACTGCCATAACTTTTGTAAACACCCAGGGTACGGTGGTAAAACCGGAAGGCAGTGCCCTGAAATGAAAATCATTGGCTGCCAGCCAGAAACAGAGCAATCTCCTGTAAATGGAGAAATATCCTATATAGCCTGTACAACTTTATGTGACAGTGTGTGTCCTGCAAATCTACAGTGCACATACAATTGTTCTTCCAAAGGAGAGGCAATACAGATTGCACTGTGACCATCCGGAACTTTGTCGAATGAACTGATTGAGATGGCCTGGGGTCCAAAATCGACCTGACATCCCCAGTCTTGTTTGCAAATAAGAAAACCTGGAAGACTATGGATCCTAGTTGGTCTCAGGTGACTTGTTGAATAACTTTTTCTAACAACTTGAAAACCTCTGTTGCTGCACATTCCACATGACTGGGTGGAACACTGGGAATCTTTTGTTTCTTCTTTAGAGGATAAGAAAAGGGAATGGTACAGCTTCTGGTGATTATCCCTAACACCCAGGAATTAGTTGTAATATCTTGCCAGACTTGTGGGTGTAAGGATAAGTGTATCCAGACTGCCACCAGACTGCAACAGTCAGGTAAACCCTCCAGGAGCCCTGAGGCTGACCTCAAACCCAAATTATCAAGAACCGATGCCCAGAAAGGAAGACAGCTCTGAAAACATTGAAATCAACTCCACTACTGGGACTCTGTCACAGACTCTTTGGCTCCAAGACTCATCTTGATTTGAAAGAATCTGAGTAAAGAGATTAAGGGACGTTAATGAAGCCAAAGTCCCTCAAACTATCGACTTTGACTGAGGTGCATGGGGGTGGTGTGGGAGTGGACCTGTGGGGACTGGATCTGAAGGGCAGACTGGTACCAGAGAAAAAGTGGAGGGGTACTTGGACCTGTACCTGGAGCATCCATGGGGGAACAGTGCTGGGAGAAACCCCCAGTTGGACTTGTGTCTTCACGAATATTCCCATCATTTGATTGACATCCATACTGGTAAGGCTTCTAGTGGACCACAAAGACCTCAAGGACAATGCCACCGATGGAGGCCTAGAGTACCATCTCTCTTGTAAGATAGGACTCATAGGTTCAGAAGAAAATCTTGGGCGAGGTGATGGAAATCAGATCTGAGCAGTTGGTGCATCAGATTTCCTCAGATCCAGAGAGACCTTTTCCAAGACTTCTCAATTCTCTTCTCTTCAGATCTTAATCTCTCCTTAGATCTTTCTTTCAACTTCTCTCTTTTTTCTTTCTTCTTATCCATCTTCCTACCCAGGAAAGCTGAAGTTAGTCTAGAAATACTAGTCATAGAAGGTGGAGAAAATGAAGAGCCTTGTCTGAGGGGTAGTAAACCTTTTAGGAAAAGTTTTAATTTACAAACATGCATGGCTCTAGTTCCAAAGGAAGCACACATATCACAACTTGCCTCCAGGTGAGCGGAACCCAAACAATAAACACAAACAGTGCAGGTCGTCAAGTGGAATTTTATGTCCACAAGCTAAACACTTCAAAAAATCTTGGGGTTTGTTTGACATCAAAGTAGAAGACAACAGAAATAAAACCACAACAATAGTAATATTAATGCCCAAGCTTAGTATAAGAGATAATGGAAAGCTACTTGTCTAAATATTTCTTTAGCTATTTATGTAATTAATTATCTCCAAACTATTTCTAAAAAAAGGAACAAGAATTAAAATCTAAGAATGTAAAAAAGACAGCTATATTCCTAATAATAAGAACTAACTAGGCTATCAACTATTTTCTAATAACTGCTTAAACAACATCAAAAATCAACACAGCACACCTATAATTCTAACACTAAAGGGTTAGGGAGGAGAACATTCTAATAATAATGCAGAAAATGACTTTCACTTATCATGAAAATACAAAGTCCTCAGAAAACATTTCCGTAAGTTCAGGCGGCAAATGAGTTCAGGAGTACATTAGTGGAGAGAAGGGAATTAAGGGTAGGGGAGGAGTCAAAGTCTTAGGTCCACAGCTTTAGAATAAGGTGCCAAGTTCAGATCCGATCGGGTCTGACAGCCGAAAGGTTGAACTGGACAAAATTGAAAACATCCGATATTATATTTCCACTATGGTGGAATAAGGTAAGGTTTTTCGAAAACATATAGAAGGAAAAAAGGGAAATAAAGATTTAAGAAACAATAGAAGGGAATAAGGGAAATAAAAAATATTTAAGAATTCTTTACAAACAATACTAAGAAAAAAATTCAGCAACATCTGTAAGGAATTAAAAGAGAAGAATCAAATTAGAGATAATTAATTACGATCATACAATGGATAATAACACATCCAATAAAAAAATCCTTCTAGAACTGTATTAACACAATTAACTACAATATGTTGCCAATTAATATTATCAGAATAAATGGCATAGAAACACATGATTATAGGATAATAGCAAATGTTTGCCATCTACATCTCAGAGGTCCAGGCAAAGACAAAGGGCCTGTGGCTAACCAAGTTTGTGGATGACTAAGTTGGGTGCTGTCATTGACTCCCCAAATGATGTTAACATACTGCAAGAGGATCTCACAGCTACAAATAACTGGTGCCAAAGTCGTGGACTTAAGTAAAACGCCAAAAAATGTATCATCATACCATTCGGCAAAAACACAGCCCCTGCTGATTACCACATTAACGGCAACGCCCTAAACATGCAACTTGTGGTGAGAGACCTAGGTACTCAGGTTGACAACGATCTCACATTTGACCATCATGTGGCGGCAGTGGTCAAAAAGCCTTTTACTTGGTTCATCTCATAAGTAAATGGATTGCATCCAGAAAAAAAGGAGGTTATTACCTCTCTGTACTCCTCCTTCATTAGACCTATAACTGAGTATAACACCCCATTTGGTATGTACCTCTCCAAACACCTGCACCAACTGGAAAGGCCACAGAAATACGTCACAAAGAAAACCCATGGCCTCCAACACCTGTCCTATGAGGACAGGCTGGAAATCACTATCTCTCTGCTTGGTATCATACAGATTGCGCAGAGGTGACCTGTGTCTCACCTACAAGGCAATATCGGACCCTGCCTTACTAGAGGTGCAACATATCCATAAGTTAAAAAACCTCACGCATTACCCACTCGATAGGCCTAAATCTAATATGCGACATCAACAAAACCTGCTGGAGAGACAGGTTTGCCTCTCACAGGCTGCCCCGTCTCTGGAACAGACTTCCCATATATGTCAAACAGAGTACCTCTCTGACCCTCTTCAAGTGCAACCTTGATGAGTGGAAGGGAAACCACAAATTTGTCCCAGGGGGTTCCACCTTTGCCCCTCACTGACAGGGGCGACAGGTGCTGACTGAAGTTTCTTTTCTGGGGATAATCTCTTGGCTAGGCTTGTAAGGGCCCTACGGCCATTAGCCTAATAACTTCTTATGATCCTATGAATTCAATAAATTTTCACAAACTGTAGTCAGGGTACCTATAAAACAGCACATTAAATAGATCACACTCCAGTTCAAGGCTATTACCCACTTTTTTCTGCTAATATGGTTAAAGCACTAAATAAAAGAAAAAAAAATTTTCAATGGATCATAATATGACTCCACGTATACTACTATTAAACATCAAACAGGATATTATACAAATTTGCACATCATTTTTAAAAGAATGGAACCATCACCAAGCTTTCAAAACTTTCTTGCATCTTCCCTATTTATAACAAGAACAAGAAAGATCAAATAAAAATGGGCCTATATATTTTTTAACATCTGTAGATCAGTGTGTGTGTGTGTGTGTGTGTGTGTGTGTGTGTGTGTACACCTTTAAGAAGCTTTCTCCAGGCTTGCACAAATGTATAAATACTGAGCACATGTGAGCCTGACTGCCATTTTGTAGTGAGCTGTTGAGATATAAGCATGTATGCCTGTCTGTTAATCAGTCTGTTTATATTTTGTAAAGCTGCTATCTATCCTGATGTGTTTCTGTGTAATAAAGTATATAAATGAACTACCCCACCTGTTCGTCATCTATACTAGAGAGTGACTTGGTGTCAGAAGAGGCATGTCTAAAAAGGACATGGGGCCAGAAAGAAATCCAGATTCTTCAGTTCGAGACCAAGAGGCACTCAGCTAACACTGGAGGAATATATGGGAGTGAATCATCCCTACTGCACGTATAACTCGCAAAACAGGTCAGAAACGACTTTTAGGTATTAAAACTTGCTCGAGCTATTTCTTATTTGCAAAATAGGAAACAAAGCATTCAGAATGCTCTAAACAAATTTCTAAGTAACAGATGCATTTGATATTATGATATATTAACTATGGAAAATGTTTGAAATAAAGTCCGAATGGCATAAAATGAATAAAATAAGGGAAACCACATTTTTCTCACTAAGCACTACTTTTTCAAATTAATCAAAGCTATTCAAGTTGTCTGAATTGCATGAAGTGTTCATGTTTGTGCTGTATTACAGTACAGTTATTTCGCAGAATACAGCCATACAGAGCATATTTCACAAAGTAAAGCATTTTGAAGAGTTTATTGTGCATTTGAATGTTATTACAAGTGCTGGCTGTGTGCCTGTCCATACATAATTACAACGGCCATATTTTTCAGTCTGTTTGGACATAAATTGTTGGCATGGCAGATGGATTTCGAAAACCTGGTCCCCTTGTATTTGACAATAATATTGCAGAGCACTGGAGAGTGTTTGAGCAAGAGTATGACATTTTCATACAGGCTGCATTTTCCGATAAAGATGACTGTATAAAGGCATTTATTCTGCTTAATTTAGCTGGTTCAGAAGTCACAGAAAGGGAGCGTTTAATTTGTGTATGCACCTGCTATCTTTGTAGGACATGGGGAAAGCCATCATAGTTGTACTGGCTGAGTCAAGGGAAGACCCTGACTGCTTAAAACGTAAATTTAGAGAAATGTGTAACCTCCAAATGAATGTTAGAATGGAAAGGCACTTATTTTACACAAGGGATCAAAAGCCTGGTGAAACTTTTCCAGCATATATAACTGATTTGAGAAACAGACCTAAAAAGTGCAGATTTGGTAATTTAAGGGATGAGCTGATAAAAAACAGACATGTGTGGTATTAAAGATGACGCTGTGAGAAATTTTGCTTCATGAAGTGACCTAACTTTGAATAAGGTCAATGAGATTTATCAGGTATATGAGCTTACAGAAAAGCACACAAATATACTTACAAATGCGAGATGCATGCTTCCAGTAATTTCTAAAGCCCATGTTGATAGTATGTAGCACGTGGTTAACAGAAACAGGACCAAGCACATAGCTGTGACTGTAAACCCTGCAACACTCACAAGGAAACCCCACAGTAGCTTTCTAGCAAGTACCAAGGTGTGCTCGGGAAACTGCACAGTCTTAGTGAAGCACAAGAGTGAGTCAGCAAACTCAAAGCATGTGCCCAAACACACTTTCATAGCCAACTGTCATGAGCCCAAAGGGGAAAAATATTTAGCTTTTGCTCAGCAATGTCACAAATGCAGTAAGTGGAACCATTTCAAAAGGTTTTGTAAATGAAAGGGCCCACATTATTTTATTAAAAGGGAAAATTCAAAGAAACAAGTTGATCATTTAGAAAGCTGCAGCTCTACTTTTTATGTTGATGGTGTGTCAGTGCTTCATGAAAACAGTCAATTGAGTAGATTTATAGGCAAGGAATGAAGTATGTTGTACTGTTCGGATAAATAGAAAACCCACAGAGTTCAAAGTTGACACAGGTTCAAAGTGCAATGTTATGTCTGCAGAAACATTTGCTAGAAGCTTGATTTGGCAAAGTGTGAAAAGCTTGTTGCCTATGGTGGTGAAGAGATTCAAACAGAAGGCTCAGTGATGCTTTCATGTTATTCTGCTGAGAGAAGCTATGTCTGGTTATTTTATGTGATCAAAAGGCACGCCCAGTCATTATTAGGACTAGGAGACAGTTTGAAAATGGGACTGCTTTCATGTAATAAGGAAGTCCATCATGTTAGCTTCAGGACAACATGTTGCCCTGAAAGTTCCAGTAGCTATGCAAAACAGAGTTAAAGCTGAGTTAGACAAAATGGTGCAGCAAGTTGTAATTTGTCCATTAGATGAACCAACAGAATGGGTATCTTCCATGGTGGTAGCTCATAAGAAAAGCTCATACAATATCAGAATATGCATTGATCCAAGAGATTTGAACAAGACACTGAAAAGACCTCATCATCCAATGTGTACAGTTGAAGAAGTCGCAGCTCTGATGCCAAATGCCACTGTTTTTGCTCTTAGATGCAAAGAGTTCATTTTGGCAAATTTTGCTTGACAAGAAATTCTCACTACTTACTATGTTCAGTACTCTTTTTGGCAGGTACTGATTTTTGAGAATGCCATTTGGGATAAATTCTGCCACTAAAGTCTTTCAACGTGCAGTGGAGCAATTTTTTTTCTGGGTACCCCTGTGCTATTATGATAGATTCCAAATATCTAGTGCAGTGTGAATAACAAAAGACCATTCATCAGACGTCTTCTATGTGAAAGACGAAAGTGCTTAATCTTGGTGTGTTTTTACTGCAATAAACGGAGTTTGTATACAGGCTTGTTTTGTGCGTGTTCCATTTGGTTCCTATTTTGATAGATGATATTCTAGTAGGAGGTAATGGTGAAGATGAGCATGACAGAAACCTCATGAAAGTTCTGGAAAGAGCTCGTCAAGTGAATCTTAAGCTGAATCCTAAGACGTGCAATTTCAGGCTACGAGAAGTCACTTATGTTGGTCATTTGTTTATCAGTTCAGGCTTACGACCAGACCCTTCCAAACAAACAGCAATTCTTGAGATGCCAGCTCCAGACAATGTTTAAGCCCTTCAATGCCTTCTTGGCATGGTTAACTATCTAGGCAAGTTCATTCCAGACTTAAGCCATGTAGCAGCACCGCTTAGAGAGCTAACACTCAAAGATGTATCCTGGTCATGGTTGGAACAACACCAAAGTACATTTGATGCCTTGAAACAGAGAATTGCCAGTCCACCAGCTCTCAGTTACTATGATGTTCACAAACCAGTTACTCTTCCCTGTGATGCTTCGAAATTCAGTCTTGGTGCAGTCACTCTCCAAGGTCAACCTGTTGCCTATGCTTCCAAATCTCTAACCCAAACTGAGATGCAGTATGCTCAGACAGAGAAAGAACTCTTGGCAATTGAGTTCCATGATTATATTTATGGTAGAGCTATCCAGATCAAAACAGACCACCAACATCTAGTTACTATTTTGAGAAAGCCTATGCATTCAGCTACAGCCAGACTACAATGTAAGATGTTGAGATTGCAGAAGTACATTTTCAGTCTTGTCTACACAAAAGGCAAACATCTTTATCTCGCTGATACATTATCCAGATCACCCAGAAAAAAACACTGAAGGGCAAGAGAATGAGAAACTTGATTGTGAAGTTATGGAAGTGAGACATTTCTCTTCCACACATCTAGATGAGGTTAGAGATCATAAAGCCTCAGATCCTGTTTTACAGAAGCAAAACCACTTTATCAATCGAGGATGGCTGTCAAAGCAATCTAGTTTACCTCAAGAAGTGCAACCTTATTTTCTTTACAGAGATGAGATTTTGTCAAATAATGGTATTGTCATGAAAGGTCCTAAAGTAATTGTTCCAAAGTCTTTGCAACAAGAGTATATTGCTATCTTGCATCATGGCCACCCAGGAACTGATTCTAACAAAAAAGACATTGAGAGAGTACTTTCATCTTGTTCTGTATGTAATAGTACAAAGCCGAAGCAACAGATTCCTGAACTACCTTGGTTGACAGTCGCTATTGATATTTCTGAATGGAAGGGCAACATTACTTGGTGTTAGTAGACTCTTACTCCAATTGGTTCGAGAATGACCTGCTTCCTAACATAGCATGCAGTACTGTCATTACTAAGATGAAGCATCATTTTAGACTCTTACTCCAATTGGTTCGAGAATGACCTGCTTCCTAACATAGCATGCAGTACTGTCATTACTAAGATGAAGCATCATTTTGCAGTCCATGGTAGTCCACACAATGTTATTTCTGACAGTGGCATGCAGTTTACTTGCCAGCAATTCAAAAAGATTCCCTGAGGAGTGGGACTTTACTCATGTCACAAGTAGTGCTGAGTATCCGCAGTCAAACGGTTTGGCAGAAAGTACAGTTTTGTACCTACCATAAATGTAGATGTTTGAAGATCCACATTGCTGCAGTCCTTACTTATGGGTAGTCCGCTGTCCTCGGTCGGCCCGAATACCAAAGTATTAGGCTGACGTTGGTCATGGGCGCCTAGATCTGACATCAGAGCATCAGGGTATAAAGGCGCATGACCGACATCATATCCTCAGTCTTTTCTTGCCCCAGATGTCAGAAGGCCCAACCAGAAAGGCCACAGCCAAAAACAGAATACCTCCCAAAAACATGCCCAACAACCACCATCACCTAAAGCATAGCACCAAGTCAAACTACAGTGGGGAAGGAGGGAGGGTAAATTGGACTGCAGCAATGTGGATCTTCGAACATCTACATTTATGGTAGGTACAAAACTGTACTATGTTCTTCATCTCACATTGCTGCAGTCCTTACTTATGGGTAGAATCCCAAAGCAACGGGAAAGGGAGGATGGTAAAAATCATAAAGCATTAGGGGCCGCTAAAATGCCCTGTAAAATAGCAGTGGCAAATCCAGCCTTAGACTTAGAATAAAGAGGAAGGTGGTAATGTTTAGAAAAGGTATGCACTGAACTCCAAGTAGCTGCCTCCAAAATGTCTTTTGTAGCTACCCCCCTTAGAAAGGCCGTAGAAGTAGCAGTAGCCCTAGTGGAATGAGGCCTGATTCCAGCAGGAATCTCCTTACCATGATGGGAATAACAGAAAGAAATACAAAACCCAATCCATTTAGAAATAGTTTGTTTTGAAACAGGTTTACCCTGTGAACCTAAAGCAAAAGAAACAAACAATCGCTGAGACTGTCTGAACTCCTTGGTTCTGCTCAAATAATAACGCAACTGCCTGTGAATATTCAAAGTATGCAAAATTTTCTCCCCTTTATTTTGGGGGTTTGCATAAAAAGTAGGCAAATGAATAGTTTGATTTAAGGCCACACTAGAAACCACTTTAGGCATAAAGGAAGGATTAGTACGCAAAGATACCCTATCCTTATGAAAAATCAGGAAAGGCTCCACTGCCATGAGGGCCTGTAATTCAGAAACCCTTCTTGCAGAGGTAATGGCCAACAAAAAAGCAGTTTTCCATGACAAATACTTTAACTCGGCAGTAGCTGCAGGCTCAAAAGGTTGTAGAGTAAGTTTTCTCAACACAAAATTGAGATCCCAAGCAGGAGTAGGAGCTCTACGGGGGTCTTATATTCTTTGCCCTCTAAGAAATTGCTTAAACCAAGGATGAGAGAATAAAGGAGGGTCACAATCATAGTGAGCAGAAATGGCTGCAGCATGGACCTTTATTGAGGAGAAAGACAAACCCTTGTCCAATAATTCAGTAAGATATTGAAGAGCAACACTTAAATCAGGTTTGGAGACATCAAAGTCCTTTCCTCTGCTCCAAATAAAAATCTCCTCCATTTATCAGCGTAAACTTTCCTGGTACTAGGCCTCCTGGCCTCCAAAATAACATTCAAAACTTGTTGTGGAAGCTGAGACCCTCCAGAGTCTAAAACAGAATATGCCAGGCTGTTAGATGCAGAGACTGAATCTTGACATTGAGGAAGTGACTGTCCTCTTGTGACAAAAGGTGCGGAATCAAAGGCAGAGGCCATGGAGGTTCTCGTACTAAACTCCTCAGTAGTGGGTACCAGTGTTGTCGAGGCCAATCCGGTGCTATCAAAATCATGGTTGGCTTGTCTTGTCTGGCCTTCAAAAGTACCTTGGGAAGAAGAGGCAGAGGTGGAAAGGCATATACATGCAGATTGTTCCAACTGAATGATAGAGCGTCCACCTTCCAAGCTGTGTGATGAAACATTTTTGTGCAAAACTTTGGCAACTGGTAATTTAGTGGAGAAGCGAACAGATCTATGTCTGGAGTTCCCCATAACACTGTCAACTGTTGAAATACATGAGGATCCAATTTCCACTCGTGAGGATCCACTATTTGTCTGCTCAAGACATCTGCTAAGGAGTTCTGTGCTCCTGGTAGAAACCTTGCCTGAAGATTGAGGTGTAGATTGAGAGCAGTTTCCCACAGAATCATCGCTTGCCTGCAAAGAGGGTAAGAATGGGTTCCCCCTGCTTGTTGATGTACCACATGACAGTAGTGTTGTCTGTTTGAATCAACACCTGCCCTGGGTGAAGTAAATCTTTGAAAGCCATCAATGCAAACTGGACTGCTAACATTTCCTTCAAGTTGATATGCAAATGTAGGAGTTTGACAGGCCACGTGTTTTGCACCCATTTTCCATTGAGGTGTGCTCCCAAGCCTTGTCCGAGGCATCTGTCGTTAGAATCTGACTCGCCTCTGGCGGGTCACAGAGAGTCCCTTGTTTAGGTGACATTCCTGAGCCCACCACAAAAACTCCTTCTGAATGCAAGGTATTATCTGAATGACAGTGTCTAGATCTTGGCAGTGCTGTGTCCATACATTTTGAGATACCATTGAAGCTTCCTCATATGCAATTTGGCATTGGGAAGCACCAGAATACAAGATGCCATGAACCCCAAGGCTTGAAGGACTGTCCTTGCAGTCAGCCTGGACCGTAGAGACATTTGATGGAAATAAAGAGAAAGGCTTCTTTGTTTGTCCGGGGTCAAAAAGGCCATCTGGGAAGCTGTATTCAGTCTCACACCCAGAAAGCACATGTCCTGAGAGGGTACTAGACTGGACTTTGTTTTGTTCACAGAATACCCTAGGCATCTTAACACTGCCATCACATACTGTAGATGATGAAGAAGTTCGTCCTTTTCTTTTGCAATAATCAGGCAGTCGTCCAAATAAGGATAAATCTGTATTCCTCTTAGTCTGAAAAATGCTATCACTGGAGCCAGAACCTTTGTGAACACTCTGGGCGCAGTAGATAAGCCAAAGGGCAATGCAGAGAACTGATAATGTAAATTTCCAGCCCGAAAACGCAGGTACCTCCTGCAACTGGGCCTGATAGGAATATGAAGGTAAGCCTCTTTGAGATCCAGAGTAACCATCCAGTGATCTTTTCCCAACAGAGGTAAAAGTTGTTGTAAAGTCAGCATCTTGAACTTTGGAATGTCCAGGTAAGTGTTGAGGATAGATAAATCCAAAATTGGTCTCCACGTGTTCCCTTTCTTTGGAACTAGAAACAGGCGAGAATAAAATCCTAGGCCCATTTCTGACAGAGGAACTGGCTGTATAGCTCCTATTTGAAGAAGTAAAGAAATTTGTCTGTGAGCCTCTATCCTTTGCCGAGGAGGGACGTCTAGCATGCCTTTGAAAGGAGGCATGGTATGGAAATAGAACTTGTAACCTCGGTTTATAATGTCCAATACCCATTTGTCCTGGGTGACTAAATGCCAATTTTGCTTGAAGAGAGCCAACTTTCCTCCCAAAGGAGCTGCCAGGCAAGAAGAATCTGGCAGCTGAAAATGCAGGTCATTGGGCCTGTTTACGAAAGGACTGGCCCCTGCCCTCACCAGCAGATTGAGCAGGCGAACTCCATTGTCTCGGCCTGAAGGTACTCTGAGCTCTGCCCCTACCACACCTAGATCTACCCCTAGACTGAGAATCAGAAGAAGGGCGTCCACCCCTTAGTAGGCCAATTTCTACTAAACTTTGGAAGTTGTACCTGCAAAAAATCTTTAACAGTCTGCATAGACTTAGCCTTGTCTTCCATTTTCTTTAAGACTGTCTCCACAGGAGGACCAAACAAAACTTCAGACTGTAAAGGGACATCCAGAATTCTAGACTTAACATGCTCAGACAAATTCTGATCCTTAAGCCAGGCGTGCCTACGAATAACTGAACCAGTGGCAGCCACCCTAGAAGAAGCCTGTAAAGCATCAAAACCACATTGCAAAGAGTGCTTACCCACCTGTTCAGAAACATGCACTAAATCCTGCAATTCTTTACACTCTATGCCCTCTGCCAAAGCATCCACTTTAGATCTTAGCTGAGAAAGGAGGAAATTCTGATACTTCAACATATGAAACTGGCAGTTCAAAGCTCTCATTGCTAAAGTAGAAGAGGTATACACCTTCTTACCCCATCTATCCAAAGCTCTAGCTTCCTTATCCAGAGGAACCGGATTCTTAACAACAGAGGCTCTAACACCCTTAGGCCCCTGACTAATAGTTTCTGGGTCCGCCCTAGGACTCTTATACAGATATTTATGAGCCTCAGGCACCCTGTAATACCTGTCCGGTTTAACTGGGGCAGGGGGCACAGAATCTGGATTAAGGAAGCTTCGAGAAAACATCTGAAACAACATCCAAAACCGGAGGTATAGCTAAGGGTCTATGCTGTGGTAAAAACAAGAACTCCCTAAGTCTCTTCCGTGAATCAGAGTAATCCTGCCCCTCCCACTTAAAATGCTCCCTCATGGAATGCAGAGTTTCTGAAAATGAAAAATCCTCTGGAGGAGAAGCAGAAGGAGTGGAATCCTCTGCATCAGAATCAGAATAAGGAGGAAAATCTTGAATGTCTTCAGCAAAAGACTCTGAATCATCTGAGGCCTGCTCCAAACTTTCCAACTCTGGCTCCATCCTGGGCCTCTTATCAGGAGGGGGCATAGAACCTCTAATTAAAGTAATCAAATCCTCTGCCATTTTAAGCATGTGCTTTTTAGGCACAGACCCTGAAGAACCAGAACTGACACCAGAGGAAGGCAAGACAGACCTGCCCTTAGAAGGAGCCTTAGAAACAGTAGCAGAAGGCCTAACCACCTTAGGCATAGAAGGGAGAATAGTAACCTGAGAGGCCCCTTCAGCCTGACCTGCCTCCTGAGAGGCCACATCCTGTAAAATCAAAGTTTCCCCCTGGGACTCAACAGAAACTTCAGCCGGATCCACCTGTTCAGCTGTAGCTTCTAAAGGTCCGGCGTCCGAAACGGACGAATCATCCTGCCTAGGCTTTAAAGATTTGTCTTTGCGCTTCTTAGTAGAAGCAGGCGTCGGAACATCCGACGGCATATTATAATTACACCTCTTGCCAAAGACTAACCTAGCACAATCTAACCTCCGTTTTATAGTGCGCTTATGTCGTGCTCCGGTCCCAAACAAGGAATACAAAGCGAGTGGTAATCCCTATGCGGTATCTGTTTCCCACAAGAAATACAATTATTCACTTTTTCTGACATCCGGTAAGTAACTGAGGCAAGAAAGAACAAAATATTCTAACGGGTACTTAGCCCAACTTGGTATCGGTCTGACACTCCGAAAACGAAAAATTTCAGAACGCCGAACGGCACTTGCAACGCTGCTTCTGCATCGGACCATGCGGCAAAAAAGACTGAGGATATGACGTCGGTCATGCGCCTTTATACCCTGACGCTCTGATGTCAGATCTAGGCGCCCATGACCGACGTCAGCCTAATACTTTGGTATTCGGGCCGACCGAGGACAGCGGACTACCCATAAGTAAGGACTGCAGCAATGTGAGATGAAGAACATTGTGCAGTTCAAAGTGCAAAACAGTTACTTGAGAAGTCAAAATGATACAATAGTGATGTTTTCTTGAATCTCAGAAATGCTCCTCGTGATAAACATCTTGGTTCACCTGCCCCAAGACTTCTGTCGAGACAAATCAGAACTACATTACCAATCAGTGATAGTTTATTGGTTCCAAGTGCTAAGAATAACAGATTTGTGAAAGCCCATCTGTTAAAGAAATGCCAAGCCCAGAAGGCTTGTTACGATAAGTAAAGCAAACTGAAGACCTTGGGAAGCTTTTTGAATGACTTTGGAGGGGTGGGAGGATTGGAGGAAAGAAAAAACAACCCTATTGGCAGGGTTGAGCCAGGGCATCCATGGGTACTTCATGATGCGTAGAGGAATCAAGGAGAATCTTTTGCACTTGGTGTTTTTGTGGAGTCGCAATATGCATGTACAGCGTCCCCATCTCTGGTCCGCCAAGGAAGACTTGAGGCGAGGGAGGCCGCTGACATAAGGAAGGCCAGGCCTGCGTCGGCGAAGGAAGACGGAGCCGCCTCCACCGCTGCGAGCTTTCATGAGCCAGGCCTCATGGAGAGTGCGGCCTGTTGGCGCCATTAGCGCCGCGGACGACCCTAGCAGACAACGCCTCATGGGCCAGGAGGTAGCTTCGGATAGTGACTGAGAGCGAGAGACCTCTGACAACTGAGCCTCTAGGTTACCCTAAAGGGTCTGAGAACTCCCCAACCCAGATCCCTGAACCGCTAGGTAAATGTGCTAAGGCAATTCCTCCTCCCTTAAGGTGCAGCCTCTGAATTCAGGGATGGATGCTGGCTGCCCTGCCATGCTCTGCTGTGTAGCATTGGCCACCACCATGCATGATTGACCTCTCTTGATCCTGCGCCATAGCAGATGCCACCACCAAAATTTCTACAGCCACGCCAGCAGTGAGAACTCCGAGAAGGGGAGCAACCGCCAGGGACTTTGAAATCCAGACTGGTTCTGATATCGGTGTTCCACTCGACAAACAGGGCTGAGAAGGCTGCCGAAGGGAGCTGGTTGATCCGAGAGGCGAGGGCTGAGGCCTTGAGGCCGCCTGATTCGTCATTTCCAAGTTTGGACATTTGGCAGAGGCATTGGAGGAGGACTTAGGGACCCAGGCATGTCATCCATATCATCATCCGATGTGATATACTGGGAGTCCCGTGTCCGAGCTTGTAGACTGGGGTCTCACTGGGGCTTCCTTGGCGGTTCTCAAAAACCCCTTCCTCCTGGGAGGGGAAAAAGAGGGTAACCTGGGAACCCTCGGGCTGGGGTAACCCACTGGGGGAACTGGGGGGGCCGCAGACAGGCACACCAGGACCCAGTCTCCACGCCCAGGAAGGTGCTGGTAAAGAGAGAGATGGCGAATGGAGATGGCCGAAGACTCCTCTCATAGCCCTGCCGGACCTCAGACCTCTAGAGCGCCCCATGATCGGCCACTAAATATAGAGCCAAAGTCCCGCAGCGAAACACGAGAAGGAGGCAGCGAACCCGAGGCTCTCGGTCCCGACATCGTCCAGCCGGTCCAACCAAGGCAGAAAGTCTGACCCGTGGACTCGGACCCGGCGAGGAAGGTGAGGAGTAAGGTCCGGCGACCCTGAGATCTCCACCGGCAAGAGAGCACCTGCTCCGGCCAGACGAGGCAAGGAGAGGGCCAAATGGGGGGATAACAGAGCCGCGTGGAGGAAACCAGCTGGGTCGGGCGAAACAGACCACGGAAGACTGGGGACTGGAAAAGAAGTCTACTAGAACTGTCTATCAGAAAGACCGAGGAAACGCCGAGAGGAGCAGAACGGCGTTGAGATGGCCTCTGCCGGCCCCAATGGACTGGGGGACGGCTCGAGGCGACTGGTGAGACGAAAGATACACACGGGTGCCCGGTGCGGTGAACTGCCGGCGCCGGAAAATGTCTGATGTCTGACCCTTGTCCCTTATCGAGGCCGAGAGCAGTGGCGGTGCGAATTTCCCCTCGATGCCCCAGCCATCGGCCAGAGTCCGAGGGGTCGATATTACTGGAGCGCAGGCAGATTCACGTTCGACCCCTCGGCCGGGGGGCTGAGACGGAGAGGGAGGCCTGCTGGTCTTGGCAGTCGGATCCAGCCGGACTGGTGGGCGGCCCCTTTCCTTTTTTGCAGGAGTCGGAGCGGAAGACAAGCTTAAACAATAACAAAAGTAGATGACATCTTAAAACAGACATTTTAAAATTTTTTAAAGCCCGATTTTTAAAAGGCCTAGGGCTTGAGACATAATGGACACAATTCCAAATTTCTGATAGAATCACTGTAGAAGATAGGTAATGACAAAAAAGCCGAAGGCTTACAGAAACTATGTAAAACACAACCTTAGGTATGAACTGAAAACTTTAACTAGTTCAGTGAAGAAAAGAGTTTATTAAAAAGGCTGGATTGAAGGTAGGCGCCAAAAACAAACTCTACACAAACACACAATTTAAATTTCAGTACTCAATCGAACACAATACAATAACAATAGCAATATATAATAGCAATAATAGCGTTTAAGCGACTTTGTTTTTCGAAATACAAGCACAAAAACTGACAAAAAAAGTAGTTAATAAAGCAGCCCCATGCTCAATCCATTACGTGAAGAAGAGACAGTGAGAATACAAACATGCAAAGATTATGATCAGATTGGAGTCATGAAGAGTATTTGCCCAGAGCTGAGATCGTACATTGTCGAATCGCAAGGAGCAGAGTTTAGGCGGAATCAGAAACATTTGATGCCGGTGTCCGAGCCTTTACCATAGCACCTACCCTGTGAGAAAGACTATCGCAGAGTGAGTTGTCCAGCATTCCAATTCCTGAGGATATTTCAGTAAATATTCCTGTTCCTGGCATGGCCGGCCTTAGGCATAGGCGAACTAGGTAACCGCTTAGAGCGCCGTACCAGTTGGCCTCATTAAGGGCACACTTTTTATTTATTGATTTATTTAAATTTTATTGCTTTTCATTCTGATCTGTAACACCACAACAGGGCTAGAGAGACAAAATTTTCACTCTTCTTGGGCGCCCCGTCTCCACGTCTGTCTTGACAGTACTGTGACGTTTGGATTGCGCGCCTCCCCAATCGGTAGTAGCAGCAGCATTGTGAAGAATCTGAATCTTGCTAAAAAGCTGTATGATGATTCTTAAAGGGACAATCCCATAGTGCTAAATTCGGACAGAGATGAGTTTAATAGGGGGTAGGCACATAGCATGTGTCAGCAACAGCCACTGAGTTCCATCATTATCCAGCCCCTCCACCCCCTATCGGCTTACTGTGAAAAAATGCAAGTTTCATGTTCCACGTAAGTTTATATTTTCCTCAAAAATACAGATGATTTTTCATTTCATTCCACCATCTTCCAAAGATGTCATTTGCAATTTATAACTGCAGCATTTGTAAGTGACAAGTTGTAGAAACTGCTTCGCTAGAGGGGCATTTCATGATCACTTATCAAGTATACATGGAGATATCAGTTTAGAAATCCTTTTTTTTAGTTTTTTTATAGTTCTCATTTATAAATGCCAGTGCAAGTGCATTCATAAATGAGAACATAAAATATGTATACTTGCTAAGTGATCACGAAATGCCCATTTTGCGATCCAGTTTTCTACAAGTTATTACGCACAAATGCTGCAATCATAAATTGCAAATTGTATCTTGTTAAAAAGTTCTTTGGATCCTGATTTTGCTTTCTGTATGCACTTGCTACTTTGCTGCGGAATGTCGGTTCGGCGGTTATTGACGGTTCTGCCATTTTTTTAAAACCTCTTTTTAAAGTGTGTATGTGAGTTTGAGAACATATGTATTTAAGAGATGACAGTGGTTGCTACACTGCTGAATTAAGTAAGTTTGTGCTTGCCACTCATACACATAGTCCTCCACAACTTACACATATACAGATTGCAGTATGTACTTTCTGGATCATTTAAATACCTTTTCTGAACCTAGGAGTTGTGTGTGTGTGTGTGTGTGTGTGTGTGTGTGTGTGTGTGTGTGTGTGTGTGTGTAAACCAGAAGAACAACCCAGTCAAGTTGCAGTTTTCATTGTTTAGTATCTTAAACCTCCTGTGATGGAGGCACATGGAACATATGCAAATGATTCCTTAATGACATCAAGTATTTCAGCTACACACTTTATAATAAAAAAAAAAAAAGTTTTACTATTGAACAGCTTACGTTTACTCATTTACATTGACTTCTGTTTCTTTCCCTTTTTCTGTCTTTTATAGTAGGAGTGTAATGGCATTCCCTGTTGAATATTCACTACTGTGATAGGCAGGAAACAGGCAAAGATCACTGGCGTGATTTCTGCAGTGAGACACTCTGCATGCATTTAGTTGGACAACCTGATGCGACTGTTGCTTTTCTATTTAGTTTTTGTAGTAACCCACCACAGTGCCTGTTTGGACTACAGAAGAGCATGCTTCCCTCATTATTTTAGCATTTTGGGGATGACATGGGATGCATATAGATAGAGTGTGTCTGGTGGCAAGTCAGAACATCCTTTTTTTTCGCATTACTTGCTTATATCTCAACCTGTTCACTCAGATCAGGGACAGAGAGACACACTGTATGAGGTACAAAGACAAAAAAAGTGGGACACTTTTTTATAGGTATCATTCATTTAGAAAGCTACAGCGGTTGCGTTGTTGCCTCACGTTTGATTCTCAGCTAGTGTGCGGGGACTGCCTTCTGTGTGGAGTCTGCATGTCCTCCCCATGGTCGAGTGGCCTCCAAAAGACATGCATGAATGGGCGTGCCTTCGCTGAAGGTTGGGCATCAGGCTGGCAACTCGGCACAATAAAAATCGACTGCCAATCATTAGCAGACCGGAGCTCTGCTGTGGCGACCCCTTACAGGGAAAAGCCGAAAAGACCAACAACATTCATTTAGAAAGCTAGTAGAGTAAATGAGTGTGTATTAACATGCATTTTCTGAAGAATGCAAAGCTTCAAAATATGCTTAGTGCTGTATTTTATTTATTTAGTGTCTCAATACTTTGTTATAAATTAAAATATTTTATTAGGGGTAACAAAATTTTGTGGCAAATCTAGGATGCTAGTTTTGCTGGATGTGATTTCTATTTGTATTGGCTGTCTGTCAAGGTGTTTAGGAAGCCACATAGTGAAAATAAGTACATTCTGGAGAATGTGTTTTATAATTTCTTCACAGCTAAAGTAAATACTTTTTTTGTCTCTGGTAGATTGTATGTATGAGCATCATGCATTAGTATTTAAAAGTATCTGCCTCACAGCTCCATGGTTCAGAGTTCCTTAATGTCCTCTACTGGTGGACAGTGGAGAATTTGCATGTTGTATATAGTCACATTGCATTGTTTTTTCCAGTGTGCACCAGTTTCCTCCCATCCCCTAGAGTATGGGATGATTGGCAACATACTAAATTGTCCTCACTGACGTGTATTTTCCCTTGCCCTTGTGGCATGAGTCTTGGTTAGAGAGTCCAAAAAAGACACAATGACATTTACGTGCAACATGCAGGAGTAACTTGTTTTGTGCATTTTACTCTTGGAATGTGAACGAGCAGCCGCGGTGGTGCAGCGGTTAGCACTGTCATCTCACAGCAAGAGGCTCTCCAGTTCGAACCTCGACTGGGGTACCTTCTGTGCGGAGTCTGCATGTCCTTCCTTTGGTTGTGTGGGTTTCCTCCCAAAGACATGCTGTAGGTGGACTGGACACTTTAAATTGGCCTTAGACGTGAATGCGTGTGTGTGCCTTCTGTGGAAGGCTGGGTGCAAGGCTGGCAACTCAACACCGTAAATCTCCACTGCCAATCATGAGCAGACAGGTGATCCTCTGTGGTGACCCCTAAATGGGAAAATCAGAAAGAAGACTCTTGGAATGTGAACAAGGGGTCCACCTGCTCACAGTAACTATCCAAAATTGTTTAAATGCACTGTATCAGCACTCCATCCTTAATCATAAACTTCATTCCCAGTGAAAGAACTGATATGACTGTAGGATTCTGGAATGAGACTGGAGTAAATGTTTTTATCTGTTAATTACCCAGAGCTGTGCTGAACAGGTGCCATTCTTTTTACATGGACCAAGTTTATTTGTACTTTTTAAAATGAATTCTGTACATGCTGTACTTTAGTTAAGAATGTTTTATTATATACAGATGTCAACAATATCTGAATACTGTCTCCAATAACAGTGCTGATAAGCTATAACAGTCATTACAATTTTTTAATAGTCCGGAATGCTGGATTACAGTAACAGTGCTGATAAATATATCCAAAGTTTCTGCACCTATATTCCAATTCTCCTAATAAAATGAAGTGAAAGTCTTTTCCTCCTGAAGACTATTATTAATATTCTGGAATGCTGGATATTTGACCTGACTTCGGTACTCAGGCTCATGTGCCTGTACTGCAAAGACTCTCTGCATATCAGTCCAAATGAACTAACTTAACTGACTGTGTCTGAAGCAATTCTTAATAATACCAAAACCCTGTAATGTTCTACATGCCTCTTTAGCTTTGGTTTCCAAACCTTTTAAGATCGGTTTGTTTTCAAAGTACTGCACTTTCTGTTCTTAACAGCATTTTGACTGAAGGTTATTTTATTTACTGAAACTGTATACAAACTGTGAAAGCTTGCTTTAATATGACTGCATTTCTAGACTCATGCAAAAAAACCTATATTTTTGTACATTTTAATATCTAATTTAACACCCAACTCCTTCCTTCTACAGGGAATTCCTGATCCTGAACATTCCATTTCTCAACCTGACCATAACAACAACTCCTTGACCCAAAATTTCCATCCCTAACCCTCAAAAATGAATTGCCTACCTATAATGCACACACTTCGTGTTTTACCTCAGAAACAACACTGCTCTCTTTTCTTACGGTAACTTGTGGTTATGCTACTGCCACACAGCCTCTAGCTACATACTGTAGCCATAGCCCCAGTTCATTTACCCATTTAATAAACTGATACATTAAAACTCGTTCTCACAGCAAATATGAGCTATAAGGGTATGGAGGACTGTATGTTATCTGTTACCCTCTTTGTACATATGTTAGTAAACATGCACAAATCTACATATGTTTATGTATATACACCATGTATGCTTATACTTTGGCTAACTTTAGGGATTCCATATCAAACATAAAATTATAATTTTAATAATATAATATTATATATATATATGATATAATTATAAACATTTCAGGGGAATTTTAGCTTTCTGTACATTGTTTACCAGAGGAAATTTCAATCCGGTCATTGATACATGTATGAATACAGACTGAAATAAGTCTGCTTAGGCAGAGCTGTGGTAAGGAAGTTTGGTTTCTTAGCTGATGTGGCCATTTTATGCCTGCTGGTCATGTCCCAACCAATGCCAGCCCCCATACCAACACTGCTTCAGCCCAGTGTCAGTCTAGCCTACCATCTTAGTATTATGTTGAAATTTTACAAGTACATTTTTTTTTTTTAGTGTTTAACTCTGTGTCTGTCAACATTCAAACTTTCCCCACTTTAAGTGTGTTTGTTCTTCTTCTGCTGGATATCCCCAGCACAGAGGCAAAAGCCAACCAGAGGAGCCATCATTTAAATATCGATGGGGGTAGTTTGTGTCATTACCTGTATCTTGGCACTGAAAATTCCACCTTCACTTGCAATTTAACTACGTAACAAGGTTTCTTTTCTTCCTATAGTATGAAACTGTTCACTTATTTTCATACATTAAAATAATTGAAGGAAATAAGTTGGAGTGGCTTTCATGGGTATTGACCTACCTGTGGATGTGGCTCAAACAGGAATGTTTCTGGAGTCTGGTGTGGATAGAGCTTTAGGGGCACCAAAGCACTACTTTGCTAGGGTGCCATTTCAGCTAAGGCCGGCCCTGGTTCCTGGGATTCCTGAGGATGTTTCAGTAAATATTCCTGTTCCTGACATGAATCCCAAAGTTCCTGATACAATTTGTTCACTGAAGACTATCCCTGTTGCTAAACCCAATTCTGAATATTATGTTACTAGATCAGGTCGTATTTTCAGACCATGTTACAGATACACGTCAACTTGGACATGATCATTGTTATTTGTTTCTCATGGCTATATATTATTCCATGTCTTGTTCTAATGTCAATTGATTGAAGACAATTCATTAAGAGGGAGGATGTAGATTAGTGTGTGTATAAGCTTTAAGAAGCTTTCTAGAGGCTTGCACAATTGTATGAATACTGAGCACGTGCGAGCCAGACTGCTATTTTGTAGTAAGCTGTTGAGATATAAGGATGTATGTCTGTGTAGTCTGTTAATCAGTTTGTTTATATTTTGCAAAGCTGCTATCCATCCTGATGTGTTTCTGTGTAATAAAGCATATAAACGAACTACCCCGCCTGTTCATCATCTATAATAGAGACGAGCAAAAACATCTACAATCAACAAATGTTTTAAAAGATGTTTCCTTGAACTCAGAGGCAAAACTAGTAACAATATTATCAATCATTGACCCAGAACAGTATGGCTTCATTACAGAGCAATCTAATTAGCTTCTATGAACAGATTACTGTTGCCAGGGGTGAGATATTTAGACCTTGCTAAACGGTTTGATTGTTAATCTTTTTCTAGTCTGAAATTTATTTTGCTCTACTCAATTCTAAGACAAGGCGGAGTAAACATATTATGTATTTACGTGTACTAGCAATTTTAATACTGAATTTTTTTTTCAAAGATAGACGAAACTTTGAGCATCAATAAGTAATTCTAATTCTATAACAAAAGCAAACCTCATAAATCTTTTCACCAAAAAAACGAAGTGGACCACAACTGGTAGTTTTTAGAAAATAAAATAAAGTATAGAAACAAACCAAAAAATCGAAGATGCAATATGCTCTTTAATAAACAAATAACACTTAAAATCAATAAAATAAAAGACATGCGCTTTCGTACCAGCCCAGGTAATTTATCAGATCCAAATAAAACAATACTCATTCACTTAAATAGCATAAAACAATTAGTGATGCAGGTCACGTGATTTAAGTAAGGGTTTTAAAGGAATAAATTCATTTAACCCTTTACTACCTGCTGCCTGTAGGATTGTCATCCATTTCATTTCCAAGCATTCTGTACGTGTTTTAATATCACCTCCCCTGCAACCCATCTGACAAATTTCTAGAACCAAAAATTTAAAATAATGATTCTTACCTACTAAAGTAACATGTTTTGATAAGGCTTTTTTGCTGTCTTGTTTACTTGCACTATATAGATGTTCACGTATTTGACCCCTTAAACATCTGTTAGTTTTCCCAACATAGAACAACTTACATACTTTACAGGAAGCTAAATATACCAAGTTGCAAGTACCACAATCAGCATAAACCTTTAATTCGAAGACACGTCCTGTCTCAGGATGTACAAACATGTTTACACATGTTGCAATGGTGGCATGGGAATGTGCCTAGCTTATTGGCATCAGTTCTCAGTCTTAAATTACTAGGTGTTACAGACTTACAGCATAGCATTCTTTTTATAGACCTCTGATTCCTAAGGGCAAACTGTGGTTGCAGACCTAGTGTATCTTCACACTTCTCATCAGACAATAAAATTCTCCAATGTTTCTTCACGATGTCGCAAATAAAAGATGAATCATTGGAATAGGTAAGACACATTCTCAAACCATGCGGCATGTTAACAGTCTTATCAGATCCAAGATCCATACAGTAATTCCAAAAAGGTCTTGTACGTCTTCATTCTGTGCTCCAGAAATATCATCTAGTGCATAACCCCTACTCTTAAGGTTATCCGATAATGCTTCAAAGGACTCACACATATCACTATCTCTAGTATGTAATCTAGCTGACCTAAAAACTTGTCCCTTAAGCACTTTTCGCTTGATATACCTAGGGTGTATACTTTTTGCATGTATCAAATTATTAGTCTTAGTAGATTTATTAAACATCTTAGTCACCAAACCATCAATCTTTTTCAGATGTGTTGGAAGAGCAAAACAGCATGAAATGTTGAGGTACTCTACTGACAGACAAACTTGCATAGTATGACAGCAGGACTGAACAAAGGCAACAGAGCTCTGATGAAATCCAGTATTACAAAATTAGGACTTGACCACATAGTTACAGACACACCACCTGGGATGGGGTGTTTATCCTACTACCTAAGAACCGCTTGAGAACCAGCCCACTTCTATCACCAGATGGTCATACATGTTTTACCTCTTCAAGGAGATATGTTATTATGTAACTGGACAAGGTATTACTTTTTTTTTGGGGGGGCATAGATGCTTTCCAAACATCAGCTCCCCATGACCCATACAGACCATTTGTTTGCACAGGGTGACAGCTATGATCAGCCCATTTGCTCCTGCTGGCGAACAGTATATCACAGAGATGATAACCAGGTATCAGGCTTTTCTCCTGTTATGACCCCTGGAGCCCCTACTCCCTCACAGTTGCTCATTTAAGTTCTGCTAGTGCTGCTGAAGTTCTGAAGGCATGCATACGCCTGTATACATGCTGATCTGCAACTACTAGCAGCACATGAGCAGTAAGTCATTATTCCAACTCTCCAAAACCTAATGCTTCTCTAGGTGCCAAATAAGTAGTAATCTGGGTTACAGCGAGGGCTTTATCTTTCTACCTCAAAAGGAGCAGGATAAAACCATACTGTTTTAGAGATCAAAGTTCAAAGTCTTGTAAACTGGGTAGAGTGGGGTCAAGGAAAGACAAGATAAAAAGCAACATAATTAGATCCTCATGGCCTAATGGATAAAGCACTGGCCTCCTAAACAAGCAATTATGGGTTTGAGTCACTTTTGTGGTGGCTTAATTTTTGGGAAGGTATTGTGGACAAACCACACTGCTTTGTTAGATATGGTCTGTACCTGTCCCCACTAGGTTTTTGAATACTGGTTAAAACCTTGTCTATCCCCAAAGTACCAACCTGATAAAATTACCAACATAGCTAAACCAACTCAGAATGATCTAAAGGTGTTACTGCTTAACATCAAGAGTCTAAACACGACACTCCACTCCCTGCAAGCTCTCCTCATCCTGGAAAATACAGACATCTGTGCAGTTACCGAGACTTTGTTAAAAGCCGTACACGACACTCTGGCAGTTCAAGGCTATAATGCCTTCCACACGTTTACACCAGCTACTGCACAGGTAGGGTCTAAAGATGGAAGAGTTTCAATTTACAAACACAAATACACCTCAAGGCTAGTCAAACAGTATGACACACTTGAGCTTCTCCACGTTCAATTTACTAAAAGTAAAATCGCACACCATATCCTTGCATGCTATAGGTCCCTCTTCCTGACCCAGGAAGCTCATACCATGTACACGAATGTAATAATGATGCTCCCCATTCAATATTCATGAACGACTTTAATTACTTCAACTGGGAATCAAACATGTCAGGCCCAGAGATTCCTGGACTTTGTTAACACAAACACCATTGAACAGCTTAGTCTGCACACCCACCGGGGGTGAAAATATCCTTAGCCTGGTCCTCACAGACAAGAGGGAACAATGCACTCCCCCTAGTGTAAAGGCCTAATTGGTTAGGTCGGACCACAGAGCTGCCTCTACTGAAATAAATATTAAGCCCAGGACTTCTGCTAACCTTGGAACATTTAAAAAATATTCCAAGGCTAACTACTTCCTACTAAGAAGCAACAGTTTAGCAAAATTCCAAGCCCACCCAAACCCTGATAACACAGCTGCCTACAAAGTATTGTTCACAGAACCCTGTACGATCATATAAACAGCTGCACAGACACAGCTAAACCTACTTAAAATAAACATAGGACAACCTCCAAAAACAAACCACCCTGGTGAAATCCCCAGTATAAATGGGTTGTATAACAAAAGAAAAATCATGTCAAAAAACAGGAAGGGAGTTGCTCAGCAAGGTAAAACCTCCTTCATTAATCTAAACAAGCAACGCAGGGGACTAATCAAATCCACCAAAGTCAAATTTAGGGGGGAAAAAAACCCTCCAAAGCCAACGACAATCATAAGGCTTTCTTCAGTTATGTCTACAACCTTAAAGGCAACACCCAACAATGTGCTGAACTAATTGTAACTAGAACCACCTATATTGAGCCAGAATATATAGTAAATCTGCAGGCTAATACATTTAGCTCCATTTTTATCCCCAATCACAGACAGTAACCCCCCCAACCCCGCAGGAAATACCCTCCACCATTTCTCCATCATTGCCCATGTAGGTATAAATGACCTCAGAAGTACCTCCCTGGACTATGTGAAGAAAGACAATATGGAGCTTTCAGCCTGTGTGTCTCAGAATTGTATGAGCCTAGTACTGAGCAGCATACCTAGGATGATGCCACAATATGAGCAAAAGATGACTGATTTTTAACAACTGGTTGTCTTTCTTTGTCATTCTAATGGGATCCAATATTTCCCAGCCTAGGAGGACATGGTTAAAGGACCAGAATACTTTGCCAAGGATAGTGAGCACCTGTCCCCTCTAAGCTTGCGAATACTTTTGTCCACACCACAGTGCCTTTTTTAAGAAATGCCAAATTGACAAACTTAAAGACATAGCAAAATCAACTCAAATGACCCTCTAGGTATTACTGTTCAATGCCAAATGCATAAATAAAAAAACAATACACTCACCCCAAGCCCTCTTCACACTCGAAAAGTATAGATATCTGCGCAGTTATGAAAACATGGTTTAAAGCAGTAGACAGTACCCTTGCAGTGCAAGGTTGCAGTGCATTCCACAGTTTTAGACCAGTAACTGCACAGGCAAGAGCTAAAGGTGTTGGTGTCTTGATATACATCAATAACAAGCATACACCAAGGTTTGTCGAACTGGATGACGGTGCAGGAGTTCCTCCACATGAAGATCACCACAGACAAAATCCGGTACCACATCTTAGACAGCTATAGGTCACCCTCCATGCCCCAAGAAGCTCACAATGCATATTTGGACCTACTGGAAAAACTTGCCATACAACTTAACACCCCACTCATGGGAGACTTTAATTACCCTTTATAGACTAAGAATCCTACACGGCCTCATAACTACAGGCACAGAGATTCTTGGACTTCGTAATTAGTAAAATCCTTGAACAAACAGTGTATACACCCACCAGAGGGTCCAACACACTTGACTTCGTACTCACAAATATGGGACAACACTGCACTCCCACAGTGTCTCCTCCTCCTTGGTATCCGTCCAACCATAAAGCAGTCTCCTAAAAAATCAAAATCAACTCCATAACCCCAGTAAAACCAGTACAGATAAGAACTACTCCAAGACAAACTACTACTTATTAAATGATGGTTTGTCAAAATTCAGTGCCCTACCAAACCCTGAGAAAACAGCAGCCTGTGCTGAATTGCTCTCAGAAACTCTGTACAGCCTTGTCAATGGCTGCATAGAGACTGCTGTACCTACCAGAAGTAAGTACAGAAATAACCACCACCCCCTCCAAACAAACCACCTTGGTGGCATCTTAAATTAAACAGGATATACAAATAAAGGAAAAGGAAAAAAATATGGCAAAAATCAGGAAGGGTAATTCCCAAAAAGATAAAAACTCTCATCAAACTAAATAAGCAACTCAGAGGGTTTAACTTTGTCAAAAAAAGCCAACTTTGAGGTTAAGATGTCTTCACGGGTGAAAGATAACCATAACACCTTTTTCAGCTATCTCAGAAAACTCAATGGCAGCATAGAGTAATGTGCTGAACTGGTGGTTAATGGTGCCACATTCACCGAGTTTGGTGTTACTAGACAAATGCAGTTCCAACTTTACCCCATCTCCACCCCCAACCATCCTCCAAGAAATGCCCGCAAACATAACCCCTCCGACTATAACTAAGGAATATGTACTAGTTAAAGCCAAAAAAATAGCCTCAGTGGGCCCCAATAACATCCAGCGATGCCTCCTGAAAACTCTACAATAAGATTTATCAGGATATATGGAGTACTATTTATCTATAGTCTTAAAACAGGTTTTGCACCATGGTCATCTCCCTTTACAAGAGAGGATCTTCAATAGATCCTGGAAACTACAGACTCATTAGTCTGACTAGTCTTACTTACAAAGACATGGAAAGAATTACCATGGAAATTATCAACAATGGCATAGGAGACCTTCAGATACTTTATCCATCCCAGTTTGGATTTGTCAAAGGAAGGTTATGCTTACTGAACCTGGTGGATGTCTTTGAAAAGGTCACTAAGGCAATGGATGAGGGGAAAGTGGCATATACTAACTACCTAGATCTGGCTAAAGCACTGGATACAATACCCCACTCAGGCATTGTCAACAAACGTATGGAACTAGGCATAAACCCCTTTATAAAGTGCAGGATTAGCTAGCTGGCTCACAGACAGGACCCAAGGTGTTAGGGTCGGTGAGGCCACCTCCAGAAACAAGCCGGTCACCACTGGAGTCCAACAGAGCTCTGTGCAGGGCCACTCCTCTTTGGCATCTACTTCTCAGAGGGAAAAGCCAATATTAAAGGTCTCTGGCTGACTAAGTCTGCAGATGATTGCAAACTGGTAGCAGTCTTTGGATCCCCCCAAGAGAACACCCTTGAGGAAAGTCTCAACAAAAACTAATGCTTGGTGCCAAAGCCATGACTAAAACTTAATGATAAGAAATGCATTACAGTACCCTTTGGGAAATCTGCCATCCCAGATAACTACATCATCTATAAAGAATACCCCTAAAAGCTGAATCACTAGTCAGGGATCTGGGAGCTCATGTAGATAGCAACTTAGCCTTCAACTAGCATTTGTTCAAGGTAGTAGGAAAATCATTCTATGTTGCTCAACTTATAAGTAAGGGCATGGCGTCTAGGTCCAGAGAGGTCATAGTACCACTGTACTCGGCGGCCATTATCAGACCCATCATACAGTATAATGCTCCCTTTGGTATGTACCTCACCAGACACACACAGCAACTGAATGTTCACAAAAGTTCCTTACAAAAATACAGGAAGTAAACGCAATGTCATATGGCCGATCTTCTCAAAGCTCGGTCTCTTTACTCGATATCATACAGACATCAGAGAGGTGATGTTTGCCTGGCATACAGGACACCCCTGGACCATGTTTTGATGAACTTATTGTACACCTGCAAGACAAACAGCATCAGAACTACTTGATCAAAAGGCATAAAGTTTGCTTGAAACAAATAGGATTTGCTGGAAGGGTCCTTGTAGCTATTAGCCTAGAATATACCTATGAACTGTCACTAGTGAGCAGGTCTTAACTATGCTCTCTAAGGCAAAAAGCATTGCTTCAATGGACCCTGATAATATCCCCCTGATAGCATGGAATAAGAAGTTATGTACCTACCATAACGTTCCATGTTAGTTGTCTTCTCTCGCCTTCTTTCTTGCTGGATGGGTTCGGAGCCGATCCTCGGCTCCGACTCGGCACTTACTAAGCTCGAGAGTTAATTTTACCAGCTCGAGGCAACCCTATATCCCATGATGCAAGGCGGAGAATACCCAGATCTCGTTTGGTAGCTAAGGAAATTATGCAATTTATTCTTCCAACTGAAGAGGAGGAAGAAAAAGTAACAATACTAAAAATGACAATCATAATCATCATAATCCTCTGAAAGGGATCAACCTAATCTAGTGACACTAGAAGCTGATTAGCTAGAAAAAGGATAAAACCTCTTAAGAGAAGAGGCATAATCTTCTCGGTCTGACCAGGCTAGGGGATGGAGGCGGGCCTTAAGAAAGAAGCAGAGAAGACAACTAACATGGAACGTTATGGTAGGTACATAACTTCTTAATGTTAAGTTGTCAATCTCGCCTTCATTCTTGCTGGATGGGACCGCGTCCCTAGCACCTCTATCCTGGGTGGCTCAATGGAACAGACTCTTGAGAACGGTGGAACCAAAATTCGCTCTGTCTCTGGAGGCCAAGTCTAATTTGCAATGTGAAACAAAGGTATGAGGAGAGGCCCATGTGGCTGCTGCACAAATAGTATAAATTGGAAGTCTAGCCTGAAAAGCTGTAGATGTAGCTAGAGCTCTGGTAGAATGGGCTTTTGGCCTAGAAATCAACTCTTTGCCTCTGAGCTGATAAATGTAAGTAATCACAGAAGACAGCCATCTAGATAAAGTCACATTGGAGACTGGAAGGCCTTTCCTGTTCTCTGCATAGGATAGAAACAGTTGATCAGATTTCCTAAAATGTTTAGTTTTGTCTAGATAATATCTGAGTTGGCGGTGAACATCAAGACAATGTAGTTTTTGTTCCGCTCTATCAGAATAATTTGGGAAAAAAACTGGAAGATCAATGGATTGATTTAAGTTAGTCTGCAATGCCACTTTGGGTAAGAAAGACGGATTAGTCCTTAGAGATACCCTGTCTTTGTGGAAGATTAAGTAGGGAGGACAAATGCAGAGAGCATGAAGCTCAGATACTCTCCTGGCAGAAGTAATGGCGACCAGAAAGAGCGTCTTCCAAGAAAGAAATTCCAATGAACAGGCAGCCACAGGTTCGAAAGGGGGAAGAATCAAGGATGTTAAAATTAAATTTAGATCCCACTGTGGTGGGCGGTCTCTAATCGGAGGTTTAAGTAAAAAGATACCTCTAAGGAATGCCTTGCAAAGTTTATGTGACATAATGTTGTGGTCCAAAAAACCTATATGAAAATTCGAAATGGCTGCCAGCTGAACTTTTACTGTGGAGGAAGAGGATCCTGAATGAAAAATCTCAGCTAGGAAGTCCAAGACCGAATGAATTGGAGCAGTATAGGGATCTATATTCCTAGCTTTTGCCCAGAAGGAGAAACGTTGCCATTTACTAGTTTAAATCCTTATGGTGGAAGATTTAAGGGAAGCTACTATGATATCCCGGACGGGATTAGAAATCATAGGAAGCCTGGCTAAGGATGGAAGTGGAGCAACCAAGCAGTGAGGTTGAGAGAAAGTATGGATTGGTGCAGCTGCCCCGACTGGTGGGTCAGAAAATCTGGAACCGGGTCCAGATGCCATGGCTGTACCAAGAGATAACGATGTAGGAACGGAAACCATATCTGTCGAGGCCAATAACGGGCAATGAGAATCAACTTGGCTCTCAAGGCGGTTGCTGTCCGAATTACTTGAGGTATCAGAGGAAAGGGGGGAAAGGCATAAAGAAATCCCAGGGGCCAATCTTGGGTTAGAGCATCTCTGGGGGGATGGCCTGGAAGGGGGAAGAGAGAGAAGAAGTCTGGGCATTTGCTGTTTTGAGGTGTAGCAAAAAGGTCGCAGCAAGGAAGGCCCCACTCCTGAAAGATCTCTTCCGTCACTGATTGTTTGAGAGACCACTCGTGAGGCATGAAAATAGCTCTGCTCAACCTGTACGCTATGATGTTGGATTTCCCGGGGATATGCGTTGCTATCAGAAACCGCTGAGAAGAGATTGCCCACTGCCAAAGTCTGAGAGCCTCTCGACACAGTGGATAGGACTTGGTTCCGCCCTGTTTGTTGATATACCACACTACGGACATATTGTCCGTTTGGACTGCAACAGTTCCCAGGGGAAGAGAGTCGTTGAGGGCTTGCAACGTTAAAAGCACTGCTCTCATCTCTAGGACATTTATGTGCAGGTGGTATTCGAAAGGTTGCCGAGTGTCATGGACCATCCGGCCCTGATAATGCCCCCCCCACCCAATCAGGGAGGCATCCGATGTAACCGTGGCGACCGGGGCAGGAGGAACAAAGGGTCTGCCCTGATGGACTTGAGGGGACAATATCCACCAGGTCAGATGCCTTTTGCAAGTTGGAGTTATTGTGATCCTGTGACGCATGGGAAGTTGTTGAAAGGACCACTGGGCGAATAGCATCTATTGTAGAAGACGCATGTAAAAGCGGGCAAAGGGAAGAAGTGTTATGGCGGCCGCCATAAGACCCAATACTTTCAGAGCAAATCTGGCCTGAATTTTGTTGCTGAGAAGAATCACCTGGATGTGACTTTGAATGTCCAAGATCCTTTGTTCTGTTAACTTTGCTGAAAGTTGTACGGTGTCCAATTTTGCGCCTATAAAAGTAATAGATTGACAAGGCGACAAGGCAGATTTTTCGAAATTTATAGAAATTCCTATCCCTCTGCAAATGTGAATGGTGTAATCTCTGGCTTGGAGAAGTTGATGCCTGGTGGTAGCAGTGAGGAGCCAGTCATCTAGATATGGAAACACCTGGAATCCTTGACGTCTCAGGTGAGCCGTAACCGCTGCCATACATTTGGTGAACACTCTGGGGGCTGTAGTAAGTCCAAAGGGCAGGGCCCTGAATTGGAAGCGACTGGTCCCCAGCCGAAAGCGGAGAAATCTTCTGGAGTGCCTGTGAATTTTTATGTGACAGTACGCATCCTGAAGATCTACCGAGCACATCCAATTGTCCTTGCCCAGAAAGGGTAGAATGGACTGAAGCGTGACCATCCGGAATCTTGTTTTCTTTACAAACTTGTTTAGTTTGCTCAGATCTAATATTGGTCTCCAGTCCCTTGTCTTTTTTGGTACTAAAAGAACCTTGAGTAGATTCTGGATCCTATTTGGTCTGCTGGGACTGGCTGGATGGCTCTTTTTGCTAGCAGTTTTGATATCTCTGGTACTGCTAGTTCCCTTAGACCGGGTGGAACGTCTGGAAGGGTTCCCTTTTGCTGAATTGGGGTTTGAATAAAGGGAATTTTGTAACCCTCGGATATAATCGACTGTACCCATTTGTCTTGAGAAAGGGAAAGCCAGGCTATTGGGTACAGCGATAATCTTCCCCCGACTGCCTCCGAAGGTGGACAATCGGGCAACATCTCAGGGATGCTGGAAGGGTTTGTCAGAAAGAGGCTCTCTGCTACCCTGATTCTGCGGACCCCCTCTGCCCCTAGGGCAGCGTCTGTTATTGTTACCCCCTCTCTGCCTCTAGGGGTAAACTGACCTCGAACTGACCTCGTGCGTCAGGCATGACTCCTTGAGATTTGCGGAACCACATTTTCCCTCCCTGCTGACCTTTTGGGTAAGGTCTTGAAAGGGTGGAGAAATGGACTCCTATAGCAGAAAGAGTCTTGCCGTCTTGTTCGCATCTAGTCAAGGTGTCTTTCACTTGAGGTCCGAACAAGGTCGAACCATCAAAGGGGGAGTTTGTGAAGGACACCTTGAAGGGGTCTGCAAAATTACAAAGCCGCATCCAGGACTGACGCCTTAAAGCCACTCCTGTGCCTGCGGCCCTACTCGCTCCATCGGCTGCATATGAAATGAGCCGCATGGAGGAGTTAACAATGGAGTTTAGGATTCCTAGCTGTGAGCTAATCTTATCCTGAGACCCAGCAGCTGACGGATCCTGTAAAACTTCTCCCAACTCTTTAAGAACATCTCTTTGAAGGCGGGTGAAGTGACACAAGTAGTTCAGCGATCGCATGGCAAAGGTCGCTGAAGAAAAAATCCGCTTGCCGTACCTGTCCATAGTCCTAGAATCCTTGTTAGGAGGATGGACAGGCACTGAAGGATCAGCTAGTTCCTTCTTGGTGGCTGCAGCCACCACCGTGGCATCGACCGGGACACCTTTTGTCAAATATTGCCTATCAGGTGGGGCCGTAATGAATTTAGAAGGCCTCCTAGGAATAGGTTCCACCGAATCTGGGGCCATCCACGCCTTCCGAGCCACCACGTCCATAAGAGGGTCGAAAGGCGGAGACACCTAGGAGGTGGAGGGTCGAGATCTGAACGCCTCCAGGTATACTGACTCGTCCTCGGAAGGATTAAGGGAGGGCCAGTTCCCCCTCTGCTTAAGGAGTTCAAGGATGTCTGAGAAAGAGACATCCTCAGAGGAGGACCTTGGGGATCCCTCCGACTCATCCAAGTCAGTATCAGATGTAATAGACTCGGGGGAGTCTAGATGTTTCCTCTTACATGTCCTCTTACGCGGAGGTTCACCTGACGGATCAGGAGAAGCCTCGGAAGAGGAAGATATTCCCAATGGGGAAACCTGAGGCGTTGGATCTCTGGGTCCGGGAGCAAGAGAGTGGGAAGAGACGTCGGCGGCACTGTAGTGGGAGGAGCTGATGGAACTGACCGTTGACTACGCCCAGGGGCTAGTACACTCCTCATCACCTCGAAGGCTCCCCCATCAGAGAGACCAGAGGGTTCCCACTCCGAAGAGATAGGAACTCCAGGCCTCACCGAGAGGGAAGGCTCCGCGAGGCAGATGTCGGGGCTGACCTCACCAACGCCGAAGCCCCGAGAGGGAGACGGGGTCGGACAAGGGTCCGATGCCACTCACCCCCTCGGAGCAGACGAGAGAGACCAGATGCCCGGATCCCTCCAATGAAGGCGTCAAGGAGGAATTCAGAGCGGAGGACGACGGAGCCGAATTGGGGGGGGGGTGGTATTGGCTCCGAAGCTACAACAGTCACGGCTCCGAGGAGCTCCGGCTCCGAGCTCTGTAAGAGAGTCGAAGGAGGAATGTGAGGTGGATGTGAGATAGCTACCGTCTGTTGAGACGGGCTATGGAGCATTTGGGCCAATGCCTGAGACTTTAATAGTCTACTCACCACTCTCTCGAGGTCGTGATCAGACAGCCTGGACGACAGAGAAGAACGGCTCCGCTCCGAGAGCAGGGGTGAACTGAGCCGAACGTATCGATTCCACTGAGGGGGATCGTGATCTCTTTTTAGAGATAGGTGGAGCCGAAGGAACCAAGGATACGTCGGCTCCAGCCGGAGCCGACACTGAGTGTCCAGATCTGGCAGTATCGGAGCCGGATGGAGCCGATACTGTGACTTCTAAAAGGAAAAGATCTCGACACTGAAGAAGCAGAACCAGTAGCCGATGGCTTGGGACTTGAAGCCGAAGGCTCGACAGGTTTCGAGGGCTTCCCCGGAGCCGGCTTAGTCGGGGAGCTCTCAGGCTTTAATAAGCCCCTCAATATTAATTTATTTCTGCGCTCCTGCAGGACTCTTGGGCTGAAGGCATGACAAATAGCACAAGAGTCCTGCAGGTGCAGAGGTCCCAGGCAGTAAACACAAGAAGTGTGACCGTCTGTCAGAGACATCTTCTGACAGCATGAGTCACACTTCTTGAAGCCTGAGACCTTTGTGTCCATCGACATAGCTGTGTCGAGGAAACACAAGTGACAAGAAAACACAGATACACACACAAACAACACCCAATCCAATAATCTAAACTAAACAGGGATACAACACACTCAAACACACACAAAATCCCTGACAGAAAAAATTAGGAAAGGGGAAGGCCTAAGGCCTAACCTAGGGAAGGGGATAAATAACCCGAAAAAAAGGGAACACTAATGGGAATAGGGTTAAAATAAACGTTAAGGTTCACAAAACAACTAAGGATATTAAATTTAAAAGGGATGAGACTAAAAGTCTTAATATGAAGAAAACTTACCTAGAGCTGGTAAAAGAGGCACCTTGTAAGCGAAGCGGCAAACGAGATCTGGGTAGTCTCTGCCTTGCATCATGGGATATAGGGTTGCCTCGAGCTGGCAAAATTAGCTCTCGAGCTTAGTAAGTGCCGAGTCGGAGCCGAGGATTGGCTCCGAACCCATCCAGCAAGAATGAAGGCGAGATTGACAACTTAACATCATAACCTATCAGGCCTGCTAGAATCTCTGTTTAACCAAAGCCTCCAGACAGGCTTTGTGCTTAATGAATGGAGGACTGCAACAGTTATTCCTCTACACAAGGGGAACCATAGAATCCATAAATCTGACTAGTCTCATATGCAAGGCTATGGTAGGAATTATCATGGATCTGTTAATCAGTGACATAGGAAATCCTACAGACACTGGACCCTGCCAAGTTTGCTTCTGTCAAAGGCAGGTGAATGCCTACTTAACCTTGTGTATTTCATTGAAAAGGTCACTAAAGCAACAGATGGGGCAAAAAAAGAAGTTATGTATTACTATAACGTTCCATCTGTATTGTTGATCCTCATTCAGTCATTACGCATGGGTATCAGTTCCGACCTCGGAACCGAGCCAGCCATTTTCCAAGCTCGCGTCAGCTTCAAACTCTTGAGCTAAACTCTTACCCACAACCCCCCTCTCCCTGTTACCTCAGATTGAGTTTGCAATCAAAGAAGCTAGAGGCTACCTCTGTTTAAATAACCCAAGAGAATCGGATGGTGAGATCCACTAGAAACCACAGGAGGGGGAAGGAGGGAGGGTTGTAATAACTGAACGAGGATCAACAATACAGATGGAACTTTACGGTAAGACATAACTTCTTTATCTGATTTTGTTAATCCTCGTTCATTCCTTACACATGGGACAGAGTCCCCAGCTACCTCTATTCCTGGGAGGCTCTCATGGAAGGACAATCCTGAGCACCATAGAACCGAAAGATGCTCTTCCCCTGGAGGCCAAATCCAATTTGTAATGATTGATGAGGGTATGAGGCGTAGCCCAAGTTGCAGCTGCACAGATGTCATGTAAAGAAGCTATGGCATGGAAGGCAGCAGAAGTTGCCACCAACCTTGTTGAATGAGCTTTCATGGTGCTAGACAACGAGATATTATGTTGTGTATAAATGAAGGTCACACAGTCCTTCAACCATCTAGCTAATGTGACCTTAGCAACAGCAGATCCTAATCTAGGTCCAGAAAAGGCCAAAAATAACTGGTCAGATTTACGAAAGGGGTTAGTCCTGTTTAAGTAAAAATGGATTTGCCTGTGGATATCTAGGGTATGTAGGCAATACTCTCCTCTGCTTGAATGATTGGAAAAGAAAATTGGCAATGCAATGGCTTGATTAATGGACATTTCAGAGATCACTTTAGGCAGAAATAATGGATTAGTTCTCAGAGACACACTATCTCTATGAAAAATCAAGTATGGACTCTTGATACATAAAGCTTGAAATACACCTGGCAGAAGTAATGGCAACCAAAAACAAGATTTTCCATGACAAACACTTGAGTTCACAAGAAGAGGCTGGTTCGAAGGGTGACATTGTCAGAGCTTGTAGAACTAATGATAAATCCCATGGTTGAATAGGTTCTCTAAAAGGTGGCTTCAGATGATTCACACCTTTTATGAAAGTCTTGCACAATTTATGGGACATAAGAGAGGAATCTTGGACACCCTCATGAAAATTAGAAATTGCAGCCAAATGAACTCTAATGGTAGAGGCCGATGGACCTGATTGAAAAAGGTTGGCCAGATAGTCTAGTATCGACACTGGTGCTGAAAAGTGGGCTACTTGTTTATCTTTCAGCCAACAGGTAAATCTTTTCCACTTGCTCAGATAAGTAATTCTAGTGGAAGACTTATGAGAAGCAATTAGAATATCACATACTGGTAAAGAAAGATCATTCTGCCTGGCAATCAAGGGAAAGTACAGTTTTGTACCTACCATAAATGTAGATGTTCAAGTGCTAATACAGCTGCAGTCATAACAGATGGGTTCTTCTGCCGTCAGGCGGGTCCTAGGTCGGCCGAATTCCAAAGTCTAGGTCCAGCGTCGGTTGTCGTCGCTTCTTCCCTGATGTCAGTGCGACAGGGGTATAAAAGAACCAGCCAACGCCATTTTCTTCAGTTTTTCTTGCCCCAGATGTCAGGTGCCCCCAGAAGGAAGGCAATACATAAATTTATATAATAAAGCAATGCAATATAATCAAAATACAGTAGTTGCAAGCAAATACACCATAAATGAATACCCCAATCAGGATGTATGAGGAGGTGTTTGCCAATAGGCCTGTCCCAAGAGGGGAAGAAGGGAGGGAAACCTGGACTGCAGCTGTATTAGCACTCGAACATCTACATTTATGGTAGGTACAAAACTGTACTATGTTCATCGTGCATACAGCTGCAGTCATAACAGATGGGTAGAATCCCAAAGCTAAGAAAGGGGTGGTAGGCACTAGGTGGAGCTAGGAGGAGCCAGGATGCCCCGCAAGACTGCAGTGGCAAAGCCTGCTCTACTTTTGGAATATAATGGTAGGTGGTAGTGCTTGGAGAAGGTATGCACAGAACTCCAAGTGGCTGCTTCCAAAATATCTTTGGTAGGAACTCCTCTGAGGAAAGCTGCGGAGGTAGCTGTGGCCCTTGTGGAGTGAGATCTGATGCCTGTAGGTACAGTTTTGCCATGAAAAGAATAGCAAAAGTGTATGCAGTGGGCTATCCATTTTGAGATTGTCTGTTTGGAAATTGGCTTTCCTTGAGCTCCTACAGCATAGGACACAAAGAGCTGTTCTGATTTTCTGAAAGGCTTTGTTCTGTCCAAATAATAACGTAGTTGTCTGTGGATGTCCAAGGAATGTAATAATCTCTCCCCTTTGTTTTGAGGATTAGGATAAAAGGTAGGTAAGTGTATGGCCTGATTCAAAGCTACCCTGGATACCACCTTAGGCGTAAAGGATGTGTTGGTTCGTAAGGAAACTCTGTCCTGATGGAAGATGATAAAAGGCTGCACAGCCATGAGAGCTTGTAGTTCTGAAACTCTACGAGCTGAGGTAATAGCCAGAAGGAAAGCTGTTTTCCAGGATAAATATTGCAAATCTGATGAGGCAGCTGGCTCAAAGGGAGGCAAGGTCAGTTTTTCCAGAATGAAGTTGAGATCCCAAGCAGGTATTGGTTGTTTTCTTGGGGGTCTTAGCTTCTTAGCCCCTTTGTGGAACTGTCTTAAGAGAGGATGAGAGAATAAGGGTGGATCAGTGTTGTATTCTGCAGAAATGGCTGAGGCATGGATTTTGATGGAGGAGAATGAAAGTCCACTGGTTAGCAGCTCATCTAGATACTGTAGTATTTGAGGTAAATTCAGTTTTCCAGGATCCTGACCCTTTTTCTCATTCCAGACACAAAACCGTTTCCATTTTGTGGAGTAAGCTTTTCTAGTTGACAGCCTTCTAGCCTCCAAAATAACATCCTGCACCTCCTTGGAGAGTAGAGTCTGTTGTGATGCTAAGGAATCTTCCATGCGGCTAGATTGAGAGTTTTTAGCTGGCTGTGAAGTGTTTTGAAGCTGTGCTGAGTCAGGAGAAGAGGCATTAGAGGCAGGGGCCATGGTGGTGAATGCGTCAGGCTCCTCAGGAGTGGGTACCAGTGTTGTCTTGGCCAGTCTGGAGCAATGAGAATCATCTTTGGTCTGTCTGCTCTGGTTTTCAGTAGAACTCTGGGCAGCAGAGGAAGAGGTGGGAAGGCATAAACTGTCATTGATGTCCAACTGAAAGAGAGAGCGTCCACTCTCCAGGCCTTTGGATGGAAAATCCTTGAGCAGAATTTTGTCAATTCGTGATTTTTGTGGGAGGCAAAGAGATCTATGTCTGGCCTTCCCCATGCTTGGATTATTTCTGTAAAAACTTTTGGATGCAACTTCCATTCTTGTGGATCTGTCATATTCCTGCTTAGGTTGTCTGCCAGCGTGTTTTCCTTGCCTGGCAAGTACTGTGCTTGAAGTTCGATTTGTAATTCCAGGGCAATGTCCCAAAGTGACATGGCCAGCCTGCACAGGTGGTATGAATGGGTTCCTCCCTGTTTGTTTATGTACCACATTACTGTGGTGTTGTCTGTCCTTATCAATAGTTGACCTGGATGCAGAAGGTCTTTGAAAGCTATAATAGCATTTGTTACTGCTAGCATTTCCTTTTGATTGATGTGAAGGTGCTTATCTTTTTGGGACCATTTGCCTTGAACGCACCGATCTGCCATGTGCACCCCCCAGGCGTAGTCCGAGGCGTCTGTTGTGATGACTTGATTTGTTTGAGCTTGCTGAATGGGAGACCTGTGTTTGTTTGGCATGCTTGAGCCCACCACAGAAATTCCTTTTGTAGACATGGAATAAGTGGTATTATTGTTTCCAAACTGTGGCTGTGCTGAGACCATAGGTTTTTCAGGTACCATTGAAGTTTCCTCATATGCAGCTTTGCAAATGGGATTAGTAGGATGCAAGATGCCATGAATCCCAGAGCCTGCAGGATTTTCCTTGCAGTCAGCCTGGTGTAATTTGCTAGTGCTTTGAAGTATTGAGTTAGTTGCCCCTCCTTCTCTGGCATGAGGTAGGCCATCTGGGTGTTTGTGTCCAAGTTGGCACCCAGGAAAATTCTTTTCTGAGAGGGTATTAGCCTTGATTTCTTTTTGTTGACTGTGTATCCCAGAGAATTCAACAACCTTATTACAAAAGCCAGATGTTTCAGAAGAATGTGCTTGCTGTCCGCGTGGATCAGGCAGTTGTCCAAATATGGGTATATCTGTATCCCTTAAAGTCTGCAGTAGGCAATTACTGATGCCAGGCATTTCGTGAATACTCTGGGCGCAGTAGATAAACCAAAGGGCAATGCAGAGAATTGATAATGGGTTGAACCTGCAAGAAATCTGAGGTATCTTCTGCAATTTTGTCTGATTGGGACATGCAGGTATGCCTCCTTGAGGCCCAATGTTACCAGCCAAGACTCCTTGCCCAGCATGGGAAGAAGCTGCTGTAATGTGAGCATCTTGAATTTTGGTACGATTAAGAAAGTGTTTAGGATGGATAGGTCCAATATAGGTCTCCAATCTTTTCCCTTCCTTGGTACCAGGAATAGTCTGGAATAAAAACCTTGACCTTGTTATGCGTAGGTACCTCTTGAATAGCTTTCATGTCTATAAGATCTGTAATTTGCTTTTGTGCCTCTGCCCTTTGATTGTGTGGCAGGTTTGGCATGCCTCTCATTTTTGGAAGGGTGTGAAAATGGAATCTGTAGCCTCTGTTTATAATGTCCAGGATCCATTTGTCCTTTGTGACAATATGCCAATTTTTGAAAATAATGCCAGTTTTCCTCCTAAGGGTGCTGCCATTTGAATCTTGCTTGGCATGCAAAGGGAAAGTCATTGGGCTTGCTTTCTGAATGATTGCGAGTTATCCTCACCACCTCTTTGTGTAGGAGCTTGCCATTGTCTGCCTCTAAACGATCCTTCGGATTGTCCTCTGCCCCTCGGTGCCTGTATCTACCTCTCTGGGGTCTGTCCGTGGCTGGAAAGGACCAATTTTGGAAGGCCAATTTCTACTGAAGCGTGGGGATTGTACCTGTAGAAAATCTTTCACAGTTGCATTGATTTAGCCTTTTCCTCCATTTTCCTTAATACCTCCTCAGCATTAGCACCAAATAATACATCCTTTTGTAGAGGGGCATCTAGTAATTTAGCTTTGACATGATCAGGCAAGGTTTGTTCCTTGAGCCAGGCATGTCTACGTATGACTGATCCTGTAACAGCAGCTCTACATGAGGCCTCTAGAGCATCAAAACCACATTGTAAGGTATGCTTACCCACTTGTTCTGCACTATGCATCAAATCCTGCAACTCCTTCAAGTCTGGTTGTTCAGGTTGTGACATTTTACTTTTCAATTGTGATAACAAAAACTGTTGGTATTTTAGCATATGGAACTGACAGTTTAAGGCCCTCATGGTTAAGGTAGCCGAGGTATATACCTTTTTCCCCACCTTTCTAAGGATCTGGAATCTCTCTCGGAAGGTAATGGATTTTTAGCAGTGGAGGCCTTAATTCCCTTGGGGCCCTGTGAGATGGTTTCTGGGTCAGCAGCATGACTTTTGTATAGAAAGTGGTGTGAGTCAGGAACCCTGTAGTACCTGTCAGGCTTGACTGGGGCTGGAGGCAGAGAATCCGGGTTAAGGCAGGCCTCCGAGTAAACATCATCTAGGATGAACAAGACAGGGGGTATAGCCAGAGGCCTGTGCTGAGGTAGCAAGAGAAATTCCCTAAGCCTTTTCTTGGAATCTGAATAATCCTGGCCTTCCCAGTGGAAGTGTTCCCTTAAGGTATGCAAAGTTTCCCCAAATGAATAATCCTCTGGGGGGGATACAGAAGGAATGGACTCCTCTGCATCAGAGTCTTCAAAAGGGGAGTAAGAATGTTCCTGATCATCAGTGTGCTCTGAAATAATGGAGCCCTAATCTGAGGAGGGGGATTCTTCCTCCACTCTAAGCCTTTTGTCCGGTGGAGGTTGAGAAACCCTGATAAGAGAAATTAAATCCTCAGCCATTTTAAGCATCTGTTTTTTAGGCATGGGGCCTGGAGATGGGCCCTGTGTAGCTTGTCTCTTAGAATGCATGGCTGCTTTAGACTTAGTGAAGGCCTTAATGGAAAAGGAAGAGGAAGGTCTGAAGACACCTTGAGTGGAGGTAGACCTATCCACATTTTGAGGTTCAACTCCAGGAGTGGCTTCGGTATCTGTAGTCTGGGTGTGGGCCGAGGAGCCTGCGACCTCGGGCACAGGAGACACCGCCAATGAAGTGTCGTCGGTAGTCAGGGGCTGCGTAGGTGCCTCGCTGAGAACCGGACCACGTGTAGTCGGCTTTGGCGTGGTGTCGGTAGAGGCCGCGGACCTCATGTGTCGGTCCTTTTTGCGTTTTTTAGACAAAACTGTAGTCAGGAGTATCCAACGACATAACGTAGTTAAATGTTTTTCCAAAATAATGCGGGGCGAACTCTGCCCGATGCTTAATGGTGCGTTTGTTGAATGTAGCACAAAAGCGACAGACCGAGACGTCGTGGTCTGGGCCTAAACAAGGTATACAGAGGGAATGGAAATCCTTATGCGGTATTTGCTTCCCACATGAAATACAATTATTAACTTTGTCTGACATCGGTCTGAGGCAAGAAAAGTTTCCCCAACGGGGTACTTAGCTTTCAAGAAGACTTCGGTTTCCAAATTTTCGTAATTTCAGGAGCTGGCCGACCGGCACTTGCGAACTGCTTCTGTTTCGGGCACCGTGCGGCAAGAAAGACTGAAGAAAATGGCATCGGCAGGTTCTTTTATACCCCTGTCGCACTGACGTCAGGGAAGAAGTGAAGACAACCGACGCCGGACCTAGACTTTGGAATTCAGCCGACTGACGGCAGGAGAACCTATCTGTTATGACTGTCGCACTGACGTCAGGGAAGAAGTGACGAAAACCGACGCCGGACCTAGACTTTGGAATTCAGCCGACTGACGGCAGGAGAACCTATCTGTTATGACTGCAGCTTTATGCACGATGAACATTTGGAGTAGCCAAGCTGTGAGCTTCAGGCTGTTCAAGTTGGGATGAATCAGGTTATGTGGATGTGAGATCAACTCCGGGGTTGGATGGAGAATCCATGGTCGATCTAGTAGGTGAAGCCAAAGGAAGGGGAACCAAATCTGTCGAGGCCAATATGGTGCTATGAGGATCACCTTGCTCTTCAACCGAAGGGCTTTCTTCAGAAACTGGGGAATGAGGGGAAAGGGTGGAAATGTGTAAAGAAGACCCAAGGGCCAATCGTGGACTAGAGCATCCCTGGGTGACTGTCCCGGAGGGGGAATCATGGCGAAGTAGTTGCTGCATTTGTAGTTGGTCGGGGATGCAAACAGGTCACAGCAAGGACGACCCCAGTGGTGGAAGATCTCTGCAACTATCAAGGGATTCAGGGACCACTTGTGAAGTTGAAGAATGCACCTGCTGAGTCTGTCTGCTATCACGTTGGAACTCATGGGAATGTGCATTGCTAGAAGACAACGGTTGGTAGCCATCGCCCATTGCCATATCCTCATGGCCTCTCAACTAAGGGGGTAAGATTTGGTTCCACCTTGCTTGTTGATGTACCAGACCACCGCCATGTTGTCTGATTGAATCGCAATTGTCCCAGAAGGCAGCAAGGGATGGAATGCTTGCAACGCCAGAAGCACCCCCCTCAGCTCTAGAACATTTATATGCAGATGGGCCTCCAGTTCGGACCAAGTGTCTTGGACTGTCTGTCCCTGATATGGCCCCCCCACCCCATCAGGGAGGTGTCCGTGGTCACTGTGGCCTGGGGTTGCTGGGGGGAGAAGGGGCGAAACCATTGTGAGAGATTGTGTGTCATCCACCAATTTAAATCCTGTTTGCACCTGTAGGTTACCTGAATCATGGCTGAAAGAGGATGCTGAAAAGGATACAATTGGGTGAGCAGTAGCCATTGTAGAAGCCTCATGCGAAACCTGGTCAGGGGAACAATGGTGATGGAGGCTGCCATGGAACCCAGCAGCTGTAGAACCGAGTGAGCCATGGATTTTTCCCTTGAAAGGATTGGAATTAGCTGTTGCTTTATCCTTAGAATTCTGCGCTCTGGAATAGCAGCTCTGCAGTTTTTTTGTGTCCACGATAACCCCTATGAATTCTGTCGACTGAGATGGGGTGAGATTGAATTTTTGCCAGTTTACGGTTATGCCTAGCCTTTGAGCAGCGAGGAGAGAGTATGCCAGGACTTTTTCCAGTAGATGTCGGGGGGGGGGGGGGTGAGCCAGTCGTCTAGGTATGGAAAACACCTGGAATCCTTTAAGTCACAAGTGAGCTGTGACAACTGCCATGCACTTTGTGAACACTCTGGGGACTGTAGAGAGTCCGAAGGGCAGTACTCTGAACTGGTAGTGACTGGCTCCCGCACAGAAGCGCAGAAATCTTCTTAATGGCCTGTCCACCTTTATGTGGTAGTACGCATCTTGAAGATCTATAGAGCACATCCAATCATCTTTTTTCCAAAAGCAGGAGGATAGACTGTATTGTGACCATCCAGAATTTTTGTACTCTCAAAAACTTGTTCAATACACTGAGATCCAAAATTGGTCTCCAGTCCCCGGTTTTCTTTGGCACCAAAAATAGTAGAATCCGGATCCTATCTGGTCTGGAAGGACTATTTGGATGACTCTCTTTCTTAGCAGCTTTTCTATCTCTAGTGCTGCTTCTTCCCTTTGACTGGGTGGGGAACGTCGGGAAGATTTTTTGAAGGGACTGGACAAAGATCGTAGGGGATATGATAACCTCTGGTTATAATCCTTTGTACCCAAGAATCAGTGGTGATGGTTAGTCAGGCAGAAGGGTACAAGGAGAAACGTCCCCCAACCACCTCCAGAGGAAAGGATTTGGGCCGCTCTTCAGGAGTGCTGGTAGGATTAACCAGGGAAAGAATACCTGGAACCCTGGTTACGCGGACCCCTTCTGCTTCGAAAGGAGAGTCTTTCCTGTGAGTTTCCCCCTCTGCCTATGGGGAAGAACTCGGCCTGTGTGTCACAGAAAGGACCCTGAGATTTCTTGAACCATATCTTCCCACTCTTTTGGTTTCTGGAGAAAGCACATTGAAGGGAAGAATAACGGATACCTATGGCAGAAAGAGTCTTACTGTCCTGTTCACATCTGGCCAGTGTGCTTTTAACTTTGGGCCCAAACAACGAGGAGGCCTCAATGGGGGCATTAAGAAAAGAAGACTTAAAGGGTTCTGCGAAGTTGCACAAGCGCATCCAGGTGTGTCGTCTCAAGACCGCAGCTGAACCCGCTGCTCTAGCTATTCCATCTGATGCATGAGATATCAGTCGCATAGGGGAGTTTGATATAGATTCAATGGTGGCCAGCTGAGAGGCCACTTTGTCATGGACCTCATCAGATACGGCACCAGCCAAGGTTTCAGAGAGCTCAGAAACCAGATCCCTTTAAAGCCTGGTAAAATATGCCATATAATTCAGGGACCTGATAGCAAAGGTCGCTGAAGCAAAGGTGCGCTTCCCTATCCTGTCCAGGGCCCGGGCCATTTTGTTAGGTGGATGGACAGTCTGGCTTTCTTCTTCTGCCAGATCCTTTTTTGTTGTGGCCGCCACCACCAAAGCATCAACAGAAGACCTTTGGACCAATGGGGATCCGAAGCAGGAGAGGACAAGATCTTAGCTGGCCTCCGGGGAATAGCTTTGACGGTATCAAGAGCCTTCCAAGCATGCTGCACGATGAGCCAGACAAGTTCATCGGCAGGTGGAGTAACCCAGGGGTAGGGGGCCGGGCACGAAAAGCCTGCAGGAACACATATTCCTCAGTGGTCAGATTAGAGGACTGCCAGTCACCTCTCTGTTTCAGGATTTCAAGGATATCACCAAAGGATACCTCAGAGAGTGACCGAGGGGATCCTTCCCCCCTCATCGAAATCTGTCTCTTCGGTGAGGGACTCCTCTGTGGAGTCCATGTGCTTTCTCTTACACGAACTTTTCTGGTGGACCTCTTCAGCGGGAGAAGCTGGAGAAGACAGCAGAAAAGGGGATTCCTGAGGGAATATGTCCTGCGGCCCTTGCACCCGGTGTCCGCTAGGTGCAACTTGTGAAACCAGTGTACCAGAGGAGGGCGGAGGTATAGAGTGTCCGGTATCACCAGCAGTAGCGAAAGCCTTCTACATCAGTTGGAAGGCTGGTCCACTCGAAGAGAAGTGCATGTCTAGGACAGAAGTCAGCCCTCCCCTAAGTGGCTCAGCCTGCTGATCTGGAATCCCTGGATGGCTGTGGAGCAGCAAACTATACGTGTCACAACTGACATCCTGGGTCGTAGCAAAACTTTCCTGCCATAAAGGCAACTGCGGTTCCTTAGTGAGATCCATAAAGGGGACCGCAGAAGGGGAAGGCTGTGCTATATAGTACAGTTGTGTACACCTACCATAAATGTAGATGTTTGAGTGTCTTCACTGTTGCAGTCATGACTGTAGGGTTCTCCCCTGCTGGCAGGCAGCCCTCGGTCGGCCAGAATCCCAAAGTCTGGGTCCGGCGTCGGCTGTTCAGCCATGCTCCCTGACGTCAGAGCGCCAGGAGTACAAAGCTGACAGCCGACGCCATCTTCTCCAGTTTTTCTTGCCCCAGATGTCAGGAGTCCCAAAATGAAAAGGTCCCAAACCTTTGCAAATACACCTCAGAAGAATGGTGAAAAGTAAAAATAAGAGGGGACAGGAGGGAGTAAGTAAGCTACTACTGGTGCCAGGCATTTGGTGAAGACCCTGGGCGCAGTAGATAATCCAAAGGGCAGCGCAGAGAATTGAAAGTGCCTCGATCTGCCTATGAACCTGAGGTATTTTCTGCGATCCTGCCTGATGGGAATGTGTAAATATGCCTCCTTTAAATCCAAAGTTACCATCCATGCATTTCTGGACAGCATTGGAAGTAGCTGCTGTAGAGTAAGCATCTTGAATTTTGGAATCTCTAGAAAGGTGTTCAAGACCGACAGATCCAGAATGGGTCTCCATGAGTTTTGCTTCCTTGGGACTAGAAAGAGCCTTGAATAAAACCCTTTTCCCCTCTCTGAAAGAGGAACCAGTTCTATGGCATTCATAGCCAAAAGAGCTTCCACCTGGTTTAAGGCCTCCGTCCATTGATGTTTTGGAAGGTCTGGCCATCCGCTTGGCCTTGGCAAGGTATGAAAATGGAATTTGTAACCTCTTAAAACCACATCCAAAACCAATTTGTCTTGGGTTATTTCAGTCCAATTTTGATAAAAAAGAGAGAGTTTTCCTCCGAGAGGGGCTTCCAGGGAAAAAATCCCTGTAGCCCCACAGAGGGAGTCATTGAGTTTGTTTCTTTTGAGATTGTGACCTGTCCTCTCCTCCCCTAGGGGTGGAAGCAGTCCACTGTCTTGGTCTATAAGCAGCTTGTGATTGAGGCCTCCCTCTGGAACGTCTATATCTACCCCTCTGAGGCCTGTCTGAAGTGGGAAAGGACCAATTTTTCGAAGGCCAATTCCTGCTAAATCTAGGAGGCTGTACTTGTAAGAAATCTTTAACTGTTTGCATTGATTTCGCCTTATCCTCCATCGTTTTAATCACCTCTTCAGCTTTTGATCCAAATAAAACATTAGGCTGAACAGGAGCATCCAATAATTTTGCCTTTACCTGTTCACGTAAATTTTGTTCCTTTAGCCATGCATGCCTCCTAATGACTGTGCCAGAGGCCACACCCCTACAAGAAGCCTCCAAGGCATCAAATCCACAGTGTAAACCATGCTTCCCAACCTGTTCAGTGGCATGCAATAAATCATGTAATTCCTTATCCTCTGCACAGGCAGAAATGGAAGTAAGCTTTTGTTTTAAGACAGACAATAGAAATTGCTGGTATTTAAACATATGAAACTGACAGTTTAAAGCCCTAATGGACAAAGTAGCAGAAGTGTACACTTTTTTGCCCCATCTTTCTAAGGATCGAGAATCCTTTTCAGTAGGAGTAGGATTTTTGGCAGAAGCGGCCTTAGCTCCCTTAGGACCCTGGGAAATGGTTTCAGGGTCAGCAGAAGGGTTCTTGTATAAAAACTGATGGGAATCAGGAACCCTGTAATATCTATCAGGTCTCACAGGAGCAGGAGGGAAAGAGTCAGGGGTTAAGTTAGCCTCAGAAAAGGCATCATCCACAATATCCAAAACAGGAGGGATAGCCAGGGGTCTATGTTGGGGAAGAAGAAGAAATTCCCTCAGCCTTTTCTTGGATTCCGAATACTCCTATCCTTCCCAGTGGAAATGTTCCCTCATTTCATGCAAGGTTTCCCCAAAAGAGAAATCCTCAGGGGGAGAAGCTGAAGGAATGGATTCTTCAGCATCAGAATCCTCATAAGGAGGGAAAGAATATTCCTGATCAGAAGAAGAAACTGAGGAAACAGAAGCCTGATCAGAGGAATCATAAGAAATATCCTGCCTTGGCCTTTTGTCTTGAGGGGGATGAGAACCCCTAATCATAGTAATCAAATCCTCCGCCATCTTGAGTAACTGTTTTTGTGACTTGGGAGCCGGTTCAGAAGAAGCCTGTGTAGAAGTCTTTGATTTTGAAGAAGTCTTTGCCTTTGTCTTTGGCTTTGCCTTTATTAGTAGCTAAGTAGGCCTGAAAACCCCTTCGGAAGCCGGTACCTGCACAGCGGCTCCGGACCCATCCGAAGGAGCGTTGTCCGAAGGTCCTGCAACAGAAATATTTAAAGGCCTGGTTGGCTCCTCATGAGAGTCCGTTTCGGCCATCGGTTCTGAAATGGCCAACGACAGGGGCTGCAAAAGCGCCTCACTGACGACGGCCGAACCTGAAGCTGGCTCCGCTTGTGCGTTATCATCAGATTTGGACCTCGGAGGCCTGTCTTTATCCTTGCGACGTTTATGAACTCCAGTAGCCGGGACCGTATCCGACAACATTTTGTAGTTAAAGCGCCTACCGAAGTAATGAAAAGCAAAATCGTACCTTCGCTTAATTGTACGTTGATTGAATCTAGCACAAAACCGACAACTAGCTACGTCGTGGTCAGGGCCCAAGCAAGGAATACAGTAAGAATGAAAATCCTTATGAGGTATTTGCTTCCCACATGAAATACAATTATTAACCTTTTCTGACATCGGAGTGGAGCAAGAAAAAAGTTTCCCCAACGGGGTACTTAGCTTTGAGTGGAGAAGAAAGTCTTCGGAAGTATATCAGTAAAATTCGTCAGGAGTCCGCCGACCGGCAAATGCGAACTGCTATCACCGCACGGCAAGAAAGACTGGAGAAGATGGCGTCGGCTGTCAGCTTTGTACTCCTGGCGCTCTGACGTCAGGAAGCATGGCTGAACAGCCAACGCCGGACCCAGACTTTGGGATTCTGGCCGACCGAGGGCTGCCTGCCGGCAGGGGAGAACCCTACAGTCATGACTGCAACAGTGAAACACGATGAACATCCATGGACTTCAAAGGCAATGAAGGAGGAGAATAAGAAGGGGTCTTTGGAGATGGGTGATCACCTCCTAAGGAAAGATAGTTCCTGAGGGGTGGGATACCTCTGACCAAGAGTACCTGGTCCACAAAATGCAACATATGTTTGGAAAGGCTTCTAGTGGACCTCACGGAGACTGAGGGAGAAATAGGCCTGTCCACAGAAGAGGCAGAATCCGTGCCCATCTCATCTGCCCGCAACAAGGACAACAGTGCCAAGGCAGACTGGACTACTGTTGTCTGCACCAAAGAAGTTACTGGTGCCGAGGTCATGGTCTGCACCAATACAGGGATCGGTGCCGAAGTGATTGTCGGTGTCAAAGCTGGAACTGACAAAACTGGAGTCAACAATAAAGGCGTCGGTTCCGAGGAAGATCTTGGAGCTGATGCAGTCAAAGTCTGTGCCGACTGAACGGTCGGTGTCGATACAGTGGTAATTGTCTGAACCGAGGAGCCCCTCTGTGCCAATATACTGAAGGCTGCAGGAGAAGACGGAGCCGAAATCACTAATGGAGCCGAAGGCCTCGGTGCTGAAGGTCTAGGCACCGAAAGCACTGGGGCTGTCAGCTCCGTTGCCGAAACTTTAGCCTTTTTAGGTTTTGGTTGGCAGGATGAAGGCAAAGATTTAGCCTTACTAGGAACATCCAAGGTTTTCTTATGGGCTCTAGGAGGGGTTGAGGCCTGCGACCCAGAAATAGCCTCTGAAAAGGGTGATTTTAGAAGTCCCTTCAGTAACAGCTTGGTTTTCCTTTCCAACAAGGTTCTATTAGAAATGCTCTCACAAATAGTACAGGGTGGGTCAACAGACAAATGGGAAGCTCCCAAACAATAAACACACAGAGTGTGCATCAGAAGTAAGCAGTTTGTGTCCACAATCAGAACACCACTTAAACCCCGGACTACCTTTCTTATCTGCCATGACAGCAAATTAATAGAAAAGGTACCAGCAATGGTACAAGAGAAGGTATGAAAGAAAAAGGAAAAGGACTACCAACTATGGTAAAAAGAGAATACCTCGTGGTAAAAGTGGTAAAGAAAGAAGCAGAAAAACCCAAAGAAATTATGTACGCTAGATGGGATAGGGTAAGAGACAATAAAATATGAACTTTTCTGACAGAAAAGTAATCACTATCACACAAATGACTGTACTTAGCTCAAGAGAAGTAGCTTGACATGACCGAACGGCAACGCTGCAAACAAAATCTGAAGTAACAGGGAGAGGGGGATTGTGGGTAAGAGTTTAGCTCGAGAGTTTGAAGCTGACGCGAACTTGGAAAATGGCCGGCTCGGTTCCGAGGGCAGAACCGATACCCATGTATAAGGAATGAACGAGGATTAACAATATCAGATCAATATATACTGCCCACCTTAACCTAAGGTGTTTGACACAATATCTCACTCTGGCATTGTAGATAAACTTACAAAATTAGGCATAAACATAAAATGAAGCTATTTTTATCGCAAATTTAGCCTTGGCCACCTAATGTGCAGCCAGCTGGCTCAATGAGAGGACAGGGGCAGTTAGCACAGGGGAATTCAGCTCCACAAGGTATTGGTGCTGGGGTCTTTTCTTTTTGGCATCTAAATCACTGAAGTCAAGGTAAATGCCAAGGGCCTCTTGCTGATCAAGTTTACAGATGATTGCAAACTAGGTGCAGTCAATGAATACCCTAAAGACATAGATACCCTTGAAGAAAGTAAAAAAGCAGAAAAATACAAAATAGTACCATTTGGAAACACAGCCACCCCCGGAAATTGCCACACTGATAAGACACCCTTAAAAGTAGACCCAGTGGTCAGGAGTCAGTGAATGTATCTTGACAGTGACCTGACCTTTGACTGCCACATGCCCACTGTGGGGAGAAATTAATTCTGTTTTGCATAACTTGTATGTAATGGCATGGCATCCATGTCCAAGGAAGTCACTGCTGTGCTGTACTCTGTTTTCATCATATCAATCATTGAGCGCAATGCACCCCTTGGCATAAATTTGACCAGGCACTTGCAATAGCTTGAGAGACCACAGATGTTCCTCACAAAAAGAATGCAGGGAGTAAACAACAAGCCTTCTGTGGACCGTCTCAAAGCCGCATCCCTGTATTCGGTCTCCTATAGACTGCTGTGTATTGATCTAAGCCTAGCTTACAAGGCATCTGCTGATGCCACATAGATGGATCTGCTGCACATCCAGAAAACATTTAGCAGCAGAAATACCCAATCCAAGGACCTAAACCTTGTCTGTGACATAAACAGGACACACTGGCGGGACAAGGTAAGTGTTTCAAAGATTTCCCTTTCTCTGGTGGAATATGTTAAGCAAAGCTCATCTCTAACCCTATTCAAATGTAACTTGGACAAATGGATGCGATTTCTCAAATTTACCTCTGGTTTTGCACCTATGTCTCTAACGTACAGGGGCAACCTGTGAATGCTTAATGTGCGCAAGCCTATATCATAACTGTAAAATTTCTTGAAGTATTAACATGTCAGTGATATTTTGAAAAATTTGGGGTAAGCTTGGCTAGGCTTAAAATGGCTCTTATGCCAGTATACTATTAACCACATATGAATCTATGAGTGATGAAAGTAAGCACTCACACAGAGATAAAGTAATGAAAACAACTACTAAATAAGACAATAAAAGTCTGTTCAAAGTTATGAAAAGTTACTCAAACCAAATCCAGTAAGCCATTTACTTACCTTGATATCTTTCATTTTGCTCCTTTCAAAGTTGTCAATTGTTTCCTCTAACTGTTGACTTGTTCGTGTAGCATCCATTGTAGCTCTCTGCAGTTCAGACTCAGCCTAACATGTAAACAGTTATTTCAAAGGCTCATAATACATAATTAAAAAATCCCTCTGAGTTTTTAAAAGTACAACCAAGTCTGCATTCTAAAACTACCAGCAGGCTGCATAAAATATAAGAAAAATGCACTTAAAATTGTTAAGCACAACAGTTAATTGCTTTTATTGACATCCTTAAAACCAGTCTGTAAATTAAAAGTTTTAGCACCCACACCTTTTAACAAAGTAACAGATATTAACATAAAAAATGAGAAGGGTTTGCACTCAAAAGGTTTTACCAAAACCTTTAATTCAAAGATGAATAATAAAACAAAGAATTCAATACCATGGTAAAATCACAAATAAATATGTAAAAAGCCCATAAAGCCAAATCTATATTTTTGGTTAAATAAATTAATTTGGTAGCTTTCTGTGAAACAGATGGAGACAGTACAGTTGTGTAATTAAACTTACCATAACAGTAGATGCTCGAATGATCAGTGCTGCAGTAGCCTTAGCTAAATAGGTTATATCATAGGTTCATAGGTAGGTACTAGGCTATCAGCCCAAGGGCCTATGTAAGCCTAGCCAGCAAGGTCCCATAGCTTACGCCACCCAAGAAAGTTATTTTCCTGTGCCACTGTCAAGCAGAGACATAGAAGTGATCCCCGGGGTGTATTTCCTATTTCCCATCCACTCATCAAGATTTTTCTTGCAGAGTGCTAATGAAGAACTTCGCTTGACATAGATGGGTAGCTTGTTCCAGAGTATAGGAAGTCTCTGGGACAGGAATCTATCCCTCCAGTGTGTCCTGTTTATTGTAGTGACAAGGTTTAGGTCCCTAGAGCGTGTAGCTTGGAGAGATTGGGATTTCTTTAGGTGTAGCATGTCCAACAGCTCTGGGTTTGACATAGCTTTATATGTTAGGCAGAGATCACCTCGGAGTAGGCGATAAGCTACAGAGTAAAGCTGGGTTTTTTTGAGGTGGTCAGTGATCATGCCAGAGATATAACTGACAACCAAATGCCAATACTTTCGAGCACCTTCCATAAACCCAAACCGTCAGCTTGAGCTGATTAAAAAAACAGATTTCCACGCCATGCCCTTCAAAGCTTTTATAACAACATACAGAAGGAGATTGAGCCCTGAAAGGAAAATGCTGGGAACAAAAAAAAAAAAAAAAAGTTATGTACTTACCATAACGTTCCATGTTTGTAGTCCATCTCACCCTTCACTCTTCCATATGGGATCAGAGCCGATCCTCGGCTCTGACTCAGCCTATTTACAAGCTGGAAATCTTCTTGTTGGCTCATGGTTAGGTAGGTATCCCATGGTGCACCCAAATCTTGTTTGCTGCTAACTAGGAGTGATAATAACAAAAATATCAACAAAGCCAATACTAAAAGGTCTCCATAAAAAAAGAACAACAATATTTTTCTGTCTCTAGGTACTTCCAGGCTGGGGGTAGGAGGGTGGGTTCATAAGAATGAAGGGTGAGATGGACTACAAACACGGAACATTACGGTAAGTACATAACTTTATGTTCTGTAATCCTATCTCACCTTCATTCTTACATATGGGACAGTGTCCCTAGTGCCTTATTCTTGGGTGGCTCAAGGAAAAATACTCATGAGTACCGTGGAACCAAATGATGCTCTACCCCTGGAGATTAAATCCTATTTGTAATGAGTGATAAAAGTGTGAGGGGTAGCCCACGTAGCTGCTGCACAAATATTATCAAGTGGGTCTCTGGCTTGAAAGGCTGCAGAGGTAGACTAAGATCTGGTAGGATGAGCCTTGATTTTAAAGGGTAAAGGTCTACCCTCAGAACTGTAAACATAAGCTATACAGCTAGAAATCCAATTAGAGAGAGTTACTTTGGAAACTGATAAGCCTGACCTGGATTTGGAGAAGGAAATGAATAATTGATCTGATTTCCTGATGTCTTTAGTCCGGTGCAAATAAAAACGTAATTGTCTATGGACATCTAGCTGGTGGAATAAGAAGTTATGTACCTACCATAATGTTCCATGTTAGTTGTCTTCTTCTCGCCTTCTTTCTTGCTGGATGGGTTCGGAGCTGATCCTCGGCTCCGACTCGGCCAATACTAAAGCTCGAGAGCTACTTCCACTGGCTCGAGGCTCCCCATATCCCACAATGCTAGGCGGTAACTCCTCAGATCTTTTTTGAAAGCTAGGCCAAGCAAGAAAAGGTCTCCATAATATGGAGAAGGGTAATCCACCTCTATAGGGCTGAATGTAAGGTGACTTAAACCTAACAGAGGTATATAGAGGTGGTAAAACAGTGGGAGAAAGATCAAAGTGGTCACAATTTATCTCTTCTAGGTCTGTCCAGGCTATGGGGAAGGAGGGTGGGACGCAAGAAAGAAGGCGAGAAGAAGACAACTAACATGGAACGTTATGGTAGGTACATAACTTCTTAATGTTAAGTTGTCTATCTCGCCTTCATTCTTGCTGGATGGGACCGCGTCCCTAGCACCTTGTCCCGGGCGGCCTATCGGAACAGACTCTTGAGGACAGTGGAACCAAAGTTGGCACGGTCTCTGGAGGCTATGCCCAACTTGTAATGAGAAATGAAGGTATGAGGTGAGGCCCAAGTTGCTGCTGAACAAATAGAGTCAATAGGAAGCCTATCCTGAAAGGCTATGGAAGTGGCTAATGCCCTTGTAGAGTGAGCTCTAGGCTTAGAGGACAATTGTTGGTGTCTGATCTCATAAATATAGGTAATCGTAGAAGTAAGCCATCTCGAAAGTGACACTTTAGAGACTGGAAGACCCATCTTGCCTTCCGCATAGGACACAAACAGTTGGTCTGTTTTTCTGAACTGTTTAGTCCTGTCTAAATAATACCTTAGTTGGCGATGAACATCTAAAGAGTGCAATTTTTGTTCTGACCTGTTGCTATAATTGGGGAAAAAAACTGGAAGATCAATATTTTGATTAAGGTTTGTTTGAGAGGCCACTTTAGGCAAAAAAGATGGATTGGTACGCAAGGAAACTCTATCTTTGTGAAAAATCAGATACGGAGGACAACAGCATAGAGCATGAAGTTCCGAAACCCTTCTAGCCGAAGTGATGGCTATTAGAAAAAGTGTTTTCCAAGACAGCAACTTCATAGAACATGAAGCTGCAGGTTCAAAGGGGGATAGAATCAAAGATGCTAAAACCAAGTTCAGATCCCATGGAGGAGGTGGATCCTTGACAGGGGGCTTAAGAAGAAAAACTCCCTTGAGAAAGGCTTTACAGAGTTTGTGGGACATGACAGAAGACTCTGACACTCCCACATGAAAATTAGATATAGCCGCCAGTTGAACTCTGATAGTAGAAGGAGAGGAACCTGCTTGGAAAAGTTCAGCTAGGAAATCAAGAATGAACTGAATAGGAGCAGTAAAGGGGTCTATTTTCTTGGACACTGCCCATAAAGAGAAACGTTTCCATTTGCTGCTATAAATCTTCCTGGTAGAAGACTTATGAGAAGCTATCAGAATATCTCTAACTGAGTGAGATATTAAGGGAAGTCTGGCTAAGGTTGGAATTGGAGGAACCACGCTGTGAGGTTCAAGGAGGGAAGGGATTGGTGCAATTGACCCGATTGATGGATCAAGAGATCTGGAACTGGGTCCAGATGCCATGGTTGCGCCAAGAGGTAACGATGAAGAAAGGGAAACCAAACTTGTCGAGGCCAATAAGGGGCAATGAGGATCATTAATGCCTTCAGGGCGATGGCTTTCCAAATCAGCTGAGGTATCAGTGGGAAGGGGGGAAAGCCATATAGCAGCCCCGGAGGCCAATCGTGAGCTAGAGCGTCTCTGACGGGATGACCTGGTAGGGGCAAGAGGGTGAAGAACTCGGTACACTTGCTGTTTTGGGGAGTGGCAAAAAGATCGCAGCAAGGATGGCCGAAAGTCCGAAAAACTTCTTCCAATACTGATTTCTTCAGAGACCACTCGTGAGGCATGAGGATTGCTCTGCTCAATCTGTCTGCTATCACATTTGACTTGCCGGGAATGTGCGTTGCTATCAGGAAGCGCTGAGAAGAGATTGCCCATTGCCACAGTCTGAGTGCTTCTCGACATAAGGGGTAAGATTTGGTTCCGCCTTATTTGTTGATGTACCACACTACGGACATATTGTCCGTCTGAATTGCTATAGTTCCCTTGGGAAGAGAGTCTTGAAGGGCTTGCAACGCTAGAAGCACTGCTCTCATCTCTAGAACATTTATGTGCAAGTGGCACTCGATCGGCTGCCACGTGCCCTGGACTGTCCTGCCCTGGTAATGCCCCCCCACCCTATCAGGGAGGCGTCCGTTGTCAGAGTTGCAGCCAGGGGTGGGAGGGGTGAAGGGTCTGCCTAGAAGAAGTCGTGGGGAGGTAACCCACCATAGAAGATGATTCCTGCATGATTGAGTTATGCTAATAGTGTGGGACATTGGTAGAAGTTGAAAGGACCACTGAGTGAAAAGCATCCACTGTAGAATCCTCATGTAATAGCGGGCAAAGGGGAGGAGAGGAATAGCTGCCGCCATAATCCCTAGGACTTTCAAAAAGTACAGTTTTGTACCTACCATAAATGTAGATGTTCGAGGATCCACATTGCTGCAGTCCTAACTATTGGGGTAGTCCGCTGTCCAGTCGGCCCGAATACCAAAGTATATGGCTGACGTCGGTCAGGGCGCATTAGACTGACGTCAGTACGTCAGGGTACTAATGCGCATGACCGACGTCATATCCTCAGTCTTTTCTTGCCCCAGATGTCAGAAGACCCTGAAAAGATAAGGCCAAAACCCAAAAACTCCAAACATACCTGCACCAAAAATATGTACAATATATACAAAATTAGCAGAAGACAACCTCACCTACACAACCACCCCTAAACACAGAGGGAAGGAGGGAGGGTAAATTGGACTGCAGCAATGTGGATCCTCGAACATCTACATTTATGGTAGGTACAAAACTGTACTATGTTCTTCATTCCACATTGCTGCAGTCCTAACTATTGGGTAGAATCCCAAAGCAGAGGTAAGGGAGGCTGGCAAATCATAAGGAAGCAGGAACTGACAACATGCCTTGCAAAATAGCTGTGGCAAAACCAGCCCTAGACTTAGAGTAGAGAGGAAGGTGATAATGCTTAGAGAAAGTATGCACTGAACTCCAAGTAGCTGCCTCCAAAATATCCTTAGTTGCCACCCCCCTTAGAAATGCTGTTGAAGTGGCAGTAGCCCTAGTGGAATGAGGCCTAATCCCAGCTGGAATCTCCTTGCCATGATGGGAATAACAAAATGCAATGCAACACCCAATCCACCTAGAAATAGTTTGTTTTGACACAGGCTTGCCCTGTGAACTCAAAGCAAAGGAAACCAACAACTGCTGAGACTGCCTAAAATCCTTAGTCCTGCTCAAATAATAACGCAATTGCCTGTGTACATCTAAAGTGTGCAAAATCTTTTCCCCTTTATTTTGGGGTTCTGCATAAAAAGTAGGCAAATGAATAGTTTGGTTTAAAGCCACACTAGAAACCACCTTAGGCATAAAGGAAGGATTAGTACGTAAGATACCCTATCCTTATGAAAAATCAAAAAGGCTCCACTGCCATAAGGGCCTGCAACTCAGAAACCCTTCTTGCAGAAGTAATGGCCAACAAAAAGCAGTCTTCCATGACAAGTATTTCAATTCAGCAGTAGCCGAGGCTCAAAAGGTTGTAGAGTAAGTTTCTCCAACACAAAATTGAGATCCCAAGCAGGAGTAGGAGCTCTACGTGGGGTCTTATATTCTTTGCCCCTCTAAGAAATTGCTTGAACAAAGGATGCGAAAACAATGGTGGGTCACAATCATAGTGAGCTGAAATTGCTGCAGCATGAATCTTAATGGAAGAGAAAGACAAACCTTTGTCCAATAACTCAGTAAGATATTGAAGAGCCACACTCAAATTAGGCTCAGAAATCTCCAAATTGTTTGCTGCACTCCAAAATAAAAATCTCTTCCATTTTTCTGCGTACACTTTCCTTGTACTAGGTCTTCTGGCTTCCATAATCACATTTAAAACTTGTTGAGGAAGTCGAGACCTGCTGTCTTTCAAAACAGAATATGCCAGGCTGTCAGATGAAGAGAGTGAAGCTTGACATTGAGCAGATGACCGTCCCTCTGAGACAACAGGTGTGGAATCAAAGGTAAAGGCCATGGAGGCTTCCTTACCAGACTCCTCAGTAATGGATACCAGTGCTGCGAGGCCAATCTGGAGCTATTAAAATCATCCTTGGCTTGTCTTGTCTGACCTTTAGAAGCACCTTTGGAAGAAGAGGCAGAGGTGGAAAGCATACACATGAAGATTTTTCCAACTGAAAGAAAGAGCATCCACTTTCCAAGCTGTGTGATGAAACCTCTTTGTGCAAAACTTTGGCAGCTGGTGGTTTATTGGAGAAGCGAACAGATCTATGTCTGGAGTTCCCCAGGACACTGTCAACTTTTGAAATACATGAAGATCCAGTTTCCACCCGTAGGGAACGAGGATTTGTCTTCGTAAGACATCAGCTAAGGACGTCTGAGCTCGCGGCAGAAACCATGCCGGAAGAGTTAGTTGCAAGCTGAGCGCAGTCTCCCATAAAATCATTGCTTGCGTGCACAATGGGTAAGAATGTGTTCCGCCTTGTTTGTTGATGTACCACATGACAGTTGTGTTGTCTGTTAGAATCAACACCTGCCCTGGAAGAAGTAATTCCTTGAAAGCCATTAATGCAAACTGGACTGCTAACATCTCTTTCATGTTGATATGTAGATGCTGTAGTCTGGCAGGCCACTTGTCTTGTATCCACTTTCCATTTAGATGAGCTCCCCAAGCAATGTCTGAGGCATCTGTCGTTAGAATCTGACTCGCCTCTGGCCGGGTCACAGAGAGTCCCTTGTTTAGGTGACATTCCTGAGCCCACCACAAAAATTCCTTTTGAATGCAAGGTATTATTTGAATGACAGTGTCCAAATCCTGGCAGTGCTGTGTCCATACATTTTGAGATACCATTGCAGCTTCCTCATATGCAGTTTGGCATTGGGAAGCACCAGAATACAAGATGCCATGAACCCTAAGGCTTGAAGGACTGTCCTTGCAGTCAGCCCGGACTGAAGAGATAGGTGATGGAAGTAATTGGAAAGATTCTTTTGTTTGTCCGGGGTTAAAAAGGCCATCTGGGCTGCTGTATTCAGTCTCACACCCAGAAAGCACATGTCTTGAGAGGGTACTAGACTGGACTTTATTTCGTTCACAGAATACCCTAGGCATCTTAGCACTGCTATGACATATTCCAAATGCTGTAGAAGATCTTCCTTTTCTTGAGCCAGAATCAGGCAATCGTCCAAGTAAGGATAGATTTGGATTCCTTTTAGCCTGAAGTAAGCTATCACTTGAGCCAGAACCTTTGTGAATACTCTGGGCGCAGTAGATAAGCCAAAGGGCAATGCAGAGAACTGATAATGAGAATTTCCAGCTCGAAAACGCAGATACTTCCTGCAAGTTAGTCTTATAGGCACATGAAGGTAAGCTTCCTTGAGATCTAAAGTTACCATCCAGTGATCTTTGCCCAGCAGAGGTAAAAGCTGTTGTAACGTCAACATTTTGAACTTGGGAATGTCCAGATAAGTGTTGAGGATAGATAAATCCAAAATTGGTCTCCACGTGTTCCCCTTCTTCGGTACTAGGAACAGGCGAGAATAAAATCCTAGGCCTCTTTCTGGTACAGGAACTGGCTGAATGGCCCCTATTTGGAGCAACAGAGAAATTTGCTTGTGAGCCTCTGTTCTTTGTAGAGGAGGAATGTCTGGCATGCCTTTGAAAGGAGGCAAGGTATGGAAATAAAACCTGTAACCGTGGTGAATGATATCCAGAACCCATCTGTCTTGGGTAATTAAATCCCAATTTTCTTTGAAAAGAGACAGCCTTCCTCCCAAAGGTGCTGCCAGGCGAGAATGAACTGGCAGCTGGAAAGGCAGGTCATTGGGTCTGCTTACGAAAGGACTGACCCCTGCCCTCACTAGAAGTCTGAGCAGGGGAACTCCTGTCCTAGGCCTAAAGGAACCCTGAGCTCTGCCCCTACCACGTCTAGACCTACCCCTAGACTGGGAATCATAAGCAGGATAAGTCCATCCCTTAGAAGGCCAATTTCTACTAAACTGGAGGCTGCACCTGCAAAAAATCCTTAACAGTTTGCATAGACTTAGCTTTGTCCTCCATTTTCTTTAAGACTGCTTCCACTGGTGAACCAAACAACACATCAGACTGTAAAGGAGCATCCAAAATCCTCGTTTTAACATGCTCAGCTAAATTCTGATCTCTCAACCAGGCGTGCCTCCGAAGAACAGAACCAGTGGCAGCCACCCTCGAGGAGGCCTGCACAGCATCAAAACCACACTGCAAGGAATGTTTGCCCACCTGTTCAGACACATGAACTAAATCCTGCAACTCTTTACACTCAATACCTTCCGCCAGAGCATCCACCTTAGATTTCAGTTGTGAAAGGAGATAATTCTGATATTTTAACATGTGAAACTGACAATTCAACGCCTCATGGCTAAAGTGGAAGAAGTATACACTTTCTTTCCCCATCTATCCAAAGCCCTTGCCTCTTTATCAGGAGGGACAGGATTTTTAACAACTGAGGCCTTCACACCTTTAGGCCCCTGAGAGACAGTTTCGGGTCTGCCCTAGGACTCTTAAAAGATACTTATGAGCTTCAGGCACCCTATAATACCTATCCGGTTTAACTGGGGCAGGAGGCAAAGAATCAGGATTCAGGGAAGCCTCTGCAAAAACATCTTCCACCACATTCAGAACAGGAGGTATAGCTAAAGGCCTATGCTGGGGTAAAACAAGAATTCCCTAAGCCTTTTCCTGGAATCAGAGAAATCTTGACCTTCCCATTTAAAATGCTCCCTCATGGAATGTAGAGTCTCTGAAAATGAAAAATCCTCAGGAGGGAAGCGAAGGAGTAGAATCATCCACATCAGAATCAGAATAAGGAGGATACTCCTGCAAGTCTTCAGCCGAAGACTCAGAAGCCTCGAACATTGCTCAAAACTCTCAAACTCAGGTTCCACCCTAGACCTCTTATCAGGAGGGGCATAGAACCTCTTATCATAGTAATCAAATCCTCTGCCATTTTAAGCATATGTTTCTTAGGCAAAGACCCTGAAGCACTAGGAGAAACCCCCACTGAAGCTACACTTGGCCTGCCTCTCAAAGAAGTCTTGGAAACAGAAGGGGAGGCTCTAACCACCTTAGGAAGAGAGGGAAGAACAGCCACCTGAGAAGCCCCCTCAGCCTGGCCTACTTCCTGAGAGGATACATCCTGTAACAGTAAAGTCTCCCCGTGAGACGCCAAAGAAACACCTGGCAGAACGTCCGGCTGCACAGAGCCTTCCAAAGAACCGGCGTCTGGGACTGTCGGTTCTTCCCCTAGGCTTTGCTGCTTTGTCCTTGCGCTTTTTGGCCGAAGCCGGAGTCGGAGCATCCGACGGCATTTTATAATTACAACGCTTCCCAAACACTAACCTGGCACAGTCTAACCTTCTCTTAATAGTGCGTTTGTTAAATCTAGCACAAGAGCGGCATCCAACAACGTCGTGCTCAGGCCCTAAACAAGGTATACACAAAGTATGATAATCCCTATGAGGTATCCGTTTCCCACAAGAAATACAGTTATTCACTTTTTCTGACATCCGGTTAAATACTGAGGCAAGAAAAAACCAAAATAATCCCCAACGGGGTACTTAGCCAACTTTGATTCGGTCTGAAACTCTGACTTCAGAAACTTTCAGAACGCCAACCTGCACTCGCAAAATTGCTTCTGCATCGGACCATGCGGCAAAAAAGACTGAGGATATGACGTCGGTCATGCGCATTAGTACCCTGACGTACTGACGTCAGTCTAATGCGCCCAGACCAACGTCAGCCATATACTTTGGTATTCGGGCCGACTGGACAGCGGACTACCCCAATAGTTAGGACTGCAGCAATGTGGAATGAAGAACATCCAGTCTGACCTTGACCTTGTTCTGTCGTAAGAGAAGGGAAACCTGTTTGTGAATGTCTGCTACTCTTTGTTCTGTGAGTCTGGCTGACAGACTATTTAGCAAAAAAGACTATCTAAATAACTGACCTGAAGAGCCGGTTGGAAGCACAACTCGTCAGCTTAGCGGCAAACGAGATCTGAGGAGTTACCGCCTAGCATTGTGGGATATGGGGAGCCTAGGGCCGGTGGAAGTAGCTCTCGAGCTTTAGTATTGGCCGAGTCGGAGCCGAGGATCGGCTCCGAACCCATCCAGCAAGAATGAAGGCGAGATAGGCAACTTAACATCCTGTATTCAGCTGCATTGGAATGATTTGGAAAGAACACCGAAGTTCTATGGATTGATTCAAGGTGGCATAGGAACAGACCTTGGAGACAAAAGATGGATTAGTAAGAAGGGACACCCCTTTGTGAAAAATCAGATAAGGGGGTTTTACAGACAATGCTTGCAACTCTGACACCCATCTGGCCGATGAGATAGCCACCAGAAAAAACATCTTCCAAGACAGGAATTTCAAACAGGATGAATGACAAGGCTCAAAGGGTGGAGAAGTTAATTTGGATAACACAAAATTTAAATCCCATGAGGCAACAGGTTCTTGAAAGGGGTGTCTTACCAAAGTGGCACCTTTAAGGAAAGTTTTGCACAGCTTATGTGACATCAGGTTAGAATTTGGAAAACCTAGATGAAAAATTGAAATCGCTGCCAATTGAACTCTGATAGTGGCAGCCACAGATCCCTGCTGAAAAAGCACAGACAGGAATTCCAAAACCACAGGAATGGAGGCAGTGTAAGGGTCAACATTCATTTTCTCCACCCAGAGAGAGAATCTTCTCCATTTAGTGGAATATAGTCTCCTAGTGGAAGGTTTATGAGAAGATGTAAGGATATGAGTCACAAAGAGTGAGAAGTCGTGAAGCCTGACTAGGGATGGAACTGGAGCAGCGACGCTGTCAAATTGAGGGTGTGTAAGGAGGGATGAAGCGAACCTGACATGTGAGTCAACAGGTCTGGAGCTGGGTCCAGAATCCAAGGGTTGTCTAGGAGAAGAGGCCCGAGAAAGGGGAACCAAACCTGACGAGGCCAGTAAGGAGCAATTCGGATACATTTGCTTCCCAGCCGTTTCGCTTTCTGAATAACCTTGGGAATGAGAGGAAAGGGAGGAAAAGCATACAGGAGACCCAGTGGCCAATCGTGTACAAGTGCATCTCTCGGTGACTCCCCGGAGGGGGGATGAGGGAAAAGTAACTGCTGCATTTGGCATTTATTGGACTGGCAAAGAGGTCGCAGCAAGGCTCTCCCCATCTGCGGAAAATCTATTCCGCTGTTTCCTGTTTCAGAGACCACTCGTGAGGCATCAGGATTGCCCTGCTGAGCTTGTCGGCTATCACGTTGGTTGTCCCTGGAATGTGCCTTGCCACCAGAAAACGCTGGGAAGAGATCACCCATTTCCAAACTCGCATGGTCCCTCGACAAAGTGGGTAAGATTTGGTTCCACCCTGTGTGTTGATATACCATACTACCGACATGTTGTTTGATTGTATTACAATAGTCCCCAGAGGCAGAAGGTCATGAAGTGCTTGCAATGCCAGGAGCACTGGCCTCATCTCTAGAACGCTGATATGCAGGTGAGCGTCGTGATCTCGCCATGTGCCTTGGACAGTCCTGCCAAGATAATGCCCCCTACCCTATCTGTGAGGCATATGTGGTCACAGTGGGCAATGGGTTGGTGAGGAACAAATAAAGTGCCTGTGGTTAGCAGATTGGGTAGTGTCCACCAAAGGAGGTCCTTCTTGCAAGATTCTGTCAGCAGAATGTGATGAGATAATGGTAAGTACTGAAAAGACCATTGGGATGACAGGAGCCACTGAAGAATTCTCATGTGTAGCCTAGCTTATGGTACTAGTAATATGGTGGAAGCCATGGTCCCTAGAAGCTGCAGAATAATCTTGGCTTTGACCTTTCGTAAGGGGAGAAGACACCAAATTTGAAGAACCAGATTCTGTGCCCTTTCGGCAGGAAGATGAGCCAACATGTCCACTGTGTCTATCTCTGCACCTATAAAAATCACAGATTGAGAGGGCAACAAGGCAGATTTTTCCCAATTTATAGAAATTCCCAGCTGGGCACAAAGCTGAGTAGTAGCGTCCCTGGTCTGAAGAAGTAGATGCCTGGTGGGGGCGGTCAAGAGCCAGTCGTCCTGATACAGAAACACCTGGAATCCTCGATGTCTCAGATGAGCTGTCACTACTGCCATATATTTGGTGAACACCCTGGGGGCTGTGGTGAGACCAAAGGGTAGAGGATGAGACTGGTAGTGACTGGTTCCCAGCCGGAAGCGTAGATGACTCCTCGATGCCCTGTCCATTTTTATGTGGTAGTAGGCGTCTTGGAGATCTATTAAGCACATCCAATTGTCTTTCCCTAACAACGGGAGTATAGACTGCAGTGTCACCATTTGTCCTTTACTGACTCATTCAATCTGCTGAGGTCCAGAATGTGCCTCCAGTCCCCTGGACGTTTTGGCACTAAAAAGAATCTGGAGTAAGTTCTGGATCCTAATTGGTCTGTTTGGATGACTCTTTTTGACAGCAACTTGTTGAACTCCACAGTTGCCTGATCCCTGTGATTGGGTGGAACATCCGGGATCTTCTTGGGAACAAAAGGTAGAAGAGAAAAGGGTATGACATAACCTCTGGTAATAATTCTTTGTACCCACTTGTCTTGAGTGATACCCAGCCAGGCTTCTGGATACAAAGAAATGCGACCCCCAACCGGCCCCAAATCAGAAGCACTGGTAAGGCCGGCCCCGAAAGAAATTGTGACCTCCCTGGTTTTGCAGACTGCCCCTGCCTCTAGGGCAATGTCTACCACTTCTTCCTCCTCCTCTGCCTCTGAAGGAGGAGTCACCCTGTGCAGCCTAGAAAAACCTCTGGGACTTCTTGAACCACATCTTACTGCCCCCCTCTGACCCTTAGGGTACGGTCTAGAGGGAACAGTAAAACGTACTCCCATGGCAGGGTATTTTTCCTTCTTGCTCCTACTGGGTGAAAGTGTCCCTTACCTTGGGCCCAAACAATGAGGAACCGTCAAAGGGGGCATTGGTAAAGGTAGATTTGAATGGTTCCACAAACACATCCAGGAATGATGCCTAGGGAAATTCCTGAACCCGCTGCTTTACTCGCTCCATTGGCTGCATATGAAATAAGCCGCATGGAACAGTTGACGATAGAGTTCAAGGTGGACATCTGGGCAGAAACCTTGTCAGGGACTCCCTCAGTACATGTACCTTGTAGAGAATTTCCTAACTCTTTTAAGGAGATCTCTCTGAAGCCTCATGAAGTGAGTAAGGAAATTCAGCGATCTAAGGGTAAATGCCGCTGAAGAAAAGATATGCTTCCCGTATCTGTCCATCGTTCGAGACTCCTTATTCGGCGGATGAACAGAAGATGATGTCTCAGCTAGCTCCTTCTTAGTGGCCGCTACCACCACCATGGCATCTACGGGAACACCTTTAGACAAAAAGTCTTTTTCTGTAGGGGCAGAAAGAAACTTATTCGGTCTCCTGGGGACTGGCTCCATGGCATCAGGAGTATCCCACACCTTTCAACTAACTAGCTCCAAGAGGCTGAAGGTTGAGACCCGAAAGCCTTCAGGTACGCCGACTCCTCATCAGAAGGTGTGACAGTGGGCCAGCCGCACCTCTGTTTAAGGATTTCCAGGAAGTCTACGAAGGAGACATCATCAGAGGATGACTTGGGGGACCCTTCTGACTCGTTGAGGTCAGAGGTCAGAGACTCATCCTGGGAGTCTACATGCTTCCTCTTTCATGTTTCTATTCCATGGGGGCTCCCAGAAAGACATTTCGGGGAGGTCTCGGAAGAGTGGGGGCCACCACCCGGTGGCGCCAGAGGCTGAGGGTCTCTGCTGTCCACGGAGGGAGTAGGAGCTGAGACAGAAGTAGGTGCTTTAGGGGGAAGAGTGTCAGCACCTCTGATAGGAGCTGATGATTGGGACAGCACACTCCTCATCATCTCGAATGCTGACCTCTCCGGCTCCGAAGACCTCCCCAGCTCCAAGGAGACCGAGGATGCCATCGGCTCCGAGATAGACATAGGATTCAAACTCACCCTAGCCGATGTGTCGAGAAGAAGGCTCGGAACCAAAGAAGTTCGGTTCCAAGCATCCCTGTCGGGGCCGTCCAGGGAGCTTCGGCCCCTAGATTATACGGACGGCGCAGAGTGTCGCAGCAGAACTCGGCTCTGAAACAACCACAGGGGGAGCTGGAACTGAAGGTTCCACCAGTGGTACCAAACACTCCGGCTCTGAAAGACCAGCATGGCTTGGAGGAGGAATGATCGCATTGGGCTGAACGGACTCAACTGGCTCCTGAACCGACTGGGTCAGAGCCAACAGCAATTAGGCAAAGCAGATGACTTCAACAGTCTCAGCACTACCCTCTCCACATCTTCTTCCGATAAACTCCTGGATGACAGAGTAGGAGAGCAGGATCTCTGAGGTATCGGAGATTTCAACATAGAGGAGGCCAGTAGAAGATCCACAGACCAGCTCCGTGAAATGGTCTCAGTGGTCGGCTCCGAAATACTTGGAACCGACCCTGTAATCACTGTACTGCTCTCAGTCGGCACCGAAGTCTGTGGAGCCAATGAGACAGTGGATTTGTCTGATTTTAAGAGGTGGCTCCGAGACACCAGCCGATGCAGGGGGGGGGGGCTCTTAGAGGACTTACACTTTCCCTTTGTAGATTTGGAAGAGGAGGAAGAGCTAGACATATCTTCCTCAAAGGAAGGTTTAAGACGACCTTTTAGGATGAGCTTGAGTTTCCTCTCTTGCAACACCCTAGGACTGAAAGCATGGCAAAATAAACAGTACTCCTGTAAATGGATGCCCCCCCCAAACAGTAAACGCAGTTACTGTGGCCATCGGTTATGGACATCTTCTGTAAGCATTTAATACATTTCTTAAAGCCAGATGGCTTATGATCCTTACTCTCTTTAGACATTCTCCCAGAGATGAGCGCGCGCACACACAAACACACACACACACACACACACACACACACACACACACACACACACACACACACACAAAGACACAGAAGAAGGAGGAGGAGGACTAGGTCCTCTAATTTAAATGGGCCTAGCCCAGCAGGAAAGAGAAAGACACCCTCTAACTTAAATGGGCCTAGCCTGGGCAGAAAAGGAAATGGAGAAACTAGGTCTTCTAACTAAAACAGACCTAGGAAGTTACAGCAAGTAGAGAATTTCACACACTCGAACAGTAATATCAACAAGGGAAAACAGAACCTAGTTCTGTTAACAACAGTAATCAACGAAACAAACGGAAATCTGCAAAAAACTCAGACTTATGCTAAGAAATAACAGAACATAGTTCTGTTAACAATAATAACAATTCAACAAGCGAGAAATTAACACACAGTCTAACAGCGCGCAAAAGGCCCCTACAAATACTAAGTCTATGAAGACACGAAAACCAGCACACAGGATACCAATACTAAGTCAAAAAGGCCACAGGCCAAAGATTGCACCAAATGGCGCAAGTATAAAGCTAACTATACTAATAGCAGCTACGCAAACTAATACAGTAACAGTTTTTCTATTTTAAACTAAACAGTCCCAAAAATTTTAGAAAAAGTTTAAGTAAATGCAACACTTAGCTAGAGACAAAGAGAAGCACAACCGAATTCGTCGACGCGGCATATAAGATCTGGGGATTGTACTTGTGCACCATGGGATATCTACCTAGCCACGAGCCAACTAGAAGACTTCCAGCTTGTAAATAGGCCGAGTCAGAGTTGAGGATTGGCTCTGATCCCATATGTAAGAATAGGACTACAGAACATTTAAGTATTCACACCCTGGTATAAACACCATACCAAACAAAAGAAAATGGGGATGGAAGGAGGGAGCAGCTAGTGCAGCAGCAATCATTTGAGCATCTACTGTTATGGTAAATTTACTTACACAGCTGTACTACGAGCTCGTATGCTCATCTTAATGATCACTGCCGCAGTAGCCTTACCTATATGGGTAGATTACCCTAACTTACTACATTTGGTTGGTGGAAGGGTCCAAGAGCCCCCGAAAACTGGTGCTTGCAGAGCTTGATCTAGACTAAGAGAAGAAATTAGGCTTGTAATGCCTTGTAAACGTATGTATAGAGGATCAAGTTGAGGCTTCTAGAACCCAACCCTTTCCAAAAAGCCTTAGATGAATCCAAGGCACTGGTAGAGAAGGCATTGACCCTGTCTAAAATATTTTGTTGTGGTTGAGTATAACAAAAGGTAACAGCCTTGAAAAAACATTTGGAAATAGCCTGTTTTGACACAAGCTGTTCCTTCACAAGAAATTAACAACTGATGTGAAGATCAGAAAGATTTATTTCTGCTGAGATAGTAACGGAGTTGTCTGTGGATACCCAAGGTATTTAGTATCTATTCTACATTATTTTAAGTTCAGGAAAGAAAACAGGGAGATGAATATTTGTCATAAAATAAACACGGATGCCACTTTTAATCACAAACGAAGGATTAGTTCTCAAAGAAACCTTATCTCTGTGGAAAATGAGACAGGACTGACAGACCATAAAAGTGTGCAACTGAGATACTCTTCTTGCAGAGGTCAGAGCAATCAATAAAACAGTTTACCATGTTAAGAACGTCAAACTGACTAGGGTAGCTAGTTCAAATGGAGCAAGTGTTAGCTTCTCTAACACAAAATTAAAATCCGCATAAAGGGTCACACGTTTTCTTAGAGACCTCTTATGCAAAATCCCTTTCAAAAACATTTTGACGTGAAAATGCACTGAAAGACCGGGATCCGTGAGCAGACAAGCTAAAATGGTCAAGAAAAGAAAGTTGAGGGGGGGAGTAAGAAAGGTCATAAGACAGTGACTATCACAAATATTATAAATGCAGAGAACAACTAGCCCTGAATGGGTGCTAGTTATGTTGTTGGCACAAACTAGAAAACTTTTTCCATTTGTTAAAATATGCCTTTCTAGTAGCAAGCTTTCTTGCCTCCATTAGTACCGGTTGCATGTCCTCAGTAAACAGGTGCTTAAAGGGAATTAAGACCCTATGATCCAGGCATTCAGATAAAGTTGCTTGGGGTCAGGGTGTATCAAACAGCCCAGATCTTGTGTGAGTAGATCCAAGTGTGCCCCTGGCCATTTCCAAAAGAAAGGAGAACCACTGTTGCCTGGGCCTTGTGGTCAGTCACCACAAAGATCCTGAGGATTCCTTCTCAGCCTTCAGAATTGCTTTGGATATCAGTGGAAAAGCATACAGGGACAGGCCTGTCAAACAAAAGGAAAAAAACATCTGTCTTCAATGCTTTCCTGAATGGAGTCCTGGAGAAGAATCTTGCCATCTGACTGATCAGAGAGGAGGGAAAGGTCTACTCGCGAACTCCCCACAGATGGATTAAATCTTGGAAGACTCCAATCTAGTTTCCATTCCTGAGAGTCTGCCCTTGTCCTGCTCAGCTTGTCTACTGCACAATTTTAATCTGACAAGATGAAGGATGCCTGTAGAGTGAGACTGTGTTGTGAAGCTATATCACCAGCTAAAATGCCTAGTCAGTAAGACCTGGATCCCCCTTGCTTGTTGATGTACCACATGATGTGGTACTATCTGTAACAACTTGAAGAGGTTGAGTGGACTGAAGATGATTCAGAGAGTTGAGTGCCTTGATCAGGGCAAGCATTTCTTTTATATTGTGCTTGCACCTGTCCTTGGTGTCTCACACACCTTGCACTTTTCTCCCACCTGCAACTATTCCACAAGCAAAGGTGCCCGTGGTGATTGAGTGCTTTGGAGCAAGGAGAGAGTATGGGAAACCTGAGTTTAAAGAAATTTGCTGTCTCTACCAAATGTTTTCTCTTCACACAACCCCAACACTGGGATTTGAAAAGAAAAGGATCTTTGTGCTGGGATCAAAGACACTTCTGATACCACTGTATCTTTCTTATGCAAGGTCTTGCCAGAGGTGTCATGAGAATAACAGATGCCATGAAACCCAAAATCCTGAGGTATTCCCTTGCAGTGTCCAACGTCAGAGTGGAAAACCTTAAAAACAGACATAGATACAATCTATTTTTTTTCCTGTCGAAGAAAATCTCTTTAAACTCAGGTGTTTAGATGACATCCCAGGAACACAATCTTGTGTGAAGGAGTAAACAAAAAATTTTTAATGTTCTCTTGGAATCACAGCTTGTGTAAGAGATCTCTTACCCAAGCAAGAGATTCCTGGCACTTAAAAAAAGACACTGCAAAAATATGCAAGCCATCTAAATATGGAAAAATGTGGATACCCTGCAGCTTACAATGAGGTATAACTGGAGCTAGATACTTTGTGAACACTCTTGGTGCAGGGAATAGCCCAAAGTGTAAAGTGTACAACAGACAAGGTGACCTAGAAACACAAAACCTTAAGAAATGCCTGAAGTCTGGATGAACATGGATGTGATAAGCATCTTTTAGATCTAGTGTTACCAGGAAAATTGATAAAAAATGATAAATGGGGAGGGTTACGTCAGGAAGGGCATCTGGCGTAAAACATTTGCCAAATGAGATATGTGGAAAACAATACAGATTTACATACTGGATTTGGTTGAGGCCTGGGTTAACAACAACCACCACCAGTACTGTTAGCCAACAGGGTGCTGGTGGAAATTGGGCTACTGTTGGCCGAAGGAGGAGAAGGAGAAGAAGAGGGGGAAGGCATGCCCGAATGCAGGAAGAAAGGAGAAAGGTTATAAGTGTGGTAGGAGGGTAGGAACTTTGAATGTTGGCAGTATGACTGGTATAGGGAGAGAACGAGCTGATATGATGGACAGATAGAAGGAAGGTTGATATATTGTGTGTGCAAGAGACCAGGTGGAAGGGAAGTAAGGCCAGGTGTATTGGAGGTGGGTTCAAATTGTTCTATCATGGTGTGGATGGGAGGAGAAATGGGGTAGGGGTTATCCTGAAGGAACAGTATGCCAAGAGTGTTTTGGAGGTGAAAAGGGTGTCAGACAGAGTGATGTTTATGAAGCTGGAAATTGATGGTGTAATGATGAATGTTGTTAGTGTATATACTCCATAAGTTGTGTTTGCGATGGATGAGAAAGAAAGATTTTGGAGTGAGTTGGATGAAGTGGTGATGACTGCACCCAAGGGTGGGAGAGTGGTGATTGGAGCAGATTTCAATGGGCATGTTGGTGAAGGAAACAGAGGGGATGAGGAAGTGATGGGTAGGTATGGTGTTAAGGAAAGGAATGCAGACGGTCAGATGGTAGTGGATTTTGCAAAAAGGATGGACATGGCTGTGGTGAATACGTATTTTAACAAGAGGGAGGAGCATAAGGTGACATACAAGAGTGGAGGGAAATGTACACAGGTGGATAATATCCTATGCAGGAGGGCCAGTTTGAAGGAGATTGGAGACTGTGTGGTGATGGGGGAAAAGTGTAGTTAGGCAGCATAGAAAGGTGGTCTGTAGAATGACTTTGGTGATCAAGAAGAGGAGGAGGAGGAGTGTAAGGGCAGCACCAACGATCAAATGGTGGAAATTGAAAAAGGGTCACTAGGAGATGGAGTTCAGAGAAGAGTTAAGACGGGCAATGGGTGGCAGTGAAGAGTTACCGAATAGCTGGGTAACTACATCAGAACTAGTAAAGAAGAGTGCTAGAAAAGTGCCTGGTGTGACATCTGGACAGAGAAAGGAGGACAAGGAGACCTGGTGGTGGAATGAGGACATACAGGAGAGTATACGGAGAAAGAGGTTGTTGAAGTGGGATTGTCAGAGAGATGAAGAAAGTAGACAGGAGTATAAGGAGATGAGGTGCATGGCAAAGAGAGAGGTGGCAAAGGCTAAGGATAAGGTGCACAGAGAGTTATATGAAAGGACGGACACTAAGGCGGGTTAAAAGGACCTGTACCGATTGGCTAGACAGGGGGACCGAGCTAGGAAAGATGTGCAGCAGGTAAGGGTGATAAAGGATAATGAGGGAAACATGCTCACAAGCGAGGAGAGTGTGTTAAACCGATGGAAAGAGTACTTTGAGGGGCTGATGAATGAAGAGAATGAGAGAGAGAGAGAGAGATGGTTGGATGATGTGGGGATAGTGAATCAGGAAGTGCGATCTGTGCAGTAACAGAAACCTGGTTCAAGGCTCCCGAGAGCACCCCAGCACTACCAGGTTATACCTCATACCATGCTTTTCGACCCCAAAACTTGGACCGAACCACAAAAGGAGGGGGAGTATCAATATTCGTCAAAGATACCCACACCTCCAGGTTGGTGGCACAGCACGAAGCATCAGAGACTATCCATGTGCAACTAACAGTGGGTAAAACTGCCTTCCAGTTTATAGCCTGCTACAGACCCCCCCCCCCAAACCCAGGTACCCCACTCGGCCTTCCTGAGAACACTGGAAAATATGAAGGTCTCTCCAAACACCATTATATCGGGCGACTTCAACTACCCAAACATATACTGGGAGCATTACTCTAGCTCCAACACCCTAGCCCAAAGATTCCTAGAATTTATAAACTCAAATGCTATGGAACAACTTGTTACCACTCCCACAAGAGGGGAAAACATACTGGACCTGATCATCACCAACATGGGGACTCTATGCTCCAGACCAGAAGTGTATCCCACACTGGTAAGATCAGACCATAAACTAATCTCACTGGATATTAACATCCCGACCCCACCCCCTGCCCAGAAAACCACAGTGAAAAAAGTACAGTTTTGTACCTACCATAAATGTAGATGTCCGATAGGAATGCATCTGCAGTCCTTACAAATGGGTTGTCCTGTCATCAGGCAGCCCTTCGGTCGGCCGGATTCCAAAGTCTGGGTCTGGCCTCGGCTGGTTTCGCACTTCACCCGACGTCATAGCTGCAGTTCTTCCGGTATAAAAGCATCAGCCGACGCCATTTTCCTCAGTGTTTCTTGCCCCAGATGCCAGGTGCCCTCTAGGAAGGCTAAATTTGGATAAATGCAAATGATTCCAAATAGTAGAGAGCAAACAAAAAATAAGCATGTATGTACATATATACAAACAAATACACCATAATAGATTCCCCCAGCTAGCTACAAGATGGGCAAATACCCTAGGAGTACCACAGAGGGGAAGGAGGGTGGGTAATCCTGACTGCAGATGCATTCCTATCGGACATCTACATTTATGGTAGGTACAAAACTGTACTATGTCCTTCAAGGATGCATCTGCAGTCCTTACAAATGGGTAGAATACCATAGCCAAACTGGGGAGGAGGAGAAATGAAATTATGGTGTAGTTAAGATCCCTTGCAAAACAGCAGTGGCAAAACCTGCTCGGGATCTAGAGTATAAAGGTAAATTATAATGCTTGGCAAATGTATGCACGGAGCTCCAAGTAGCAGCCTCTAAAATGTCTTTGGTAGCCACTCCTCGTAGAAAAGCTGTCGTAGTGGCTGTAGCCCTTGTAGAGTGAGGCCTGATGTTTTCTGGAGTTTTCTTCCCATGGTAGGAGTAACAAAATCTAATGCAATTTCCTATCCACTTAGAGATTGTCTGTTTTGAAATTGCTTTTCCTTCCATTCCTGTTGCATATGCTACCAGTAGCTGGTCAGTTTTTCTATTGCCCTTGGTCCTGTCCAGGTAGTAGCGTAATTGTCTATGCACATCCAAGGTATGCAACAGTCTTTCTCCCCTGTTCTGTGGGTTGGGGAAGAATGTAGGTAGGTGGATAGCCTGATTCAAAGATACTCTGGAGACCACCTTAGGCATAAAAGTAGGATTTGTTCTCATGGACACTCTATCTTGATGGAAGATCAGGAAGGGCTGTACTGCCATTAATGCCTGTAGCTCAGATACCCTTCTTGCTGAAGTGATTGCCAGCAGGAAAGCAGTTTTCCATGATAAGTATTGTAATTCTGCTGTTGCTGCTGGTTCGAAAGGAGGGAGTGTCAATTTTTCTAGCACAAAGTTTAAGTCCCATGCTGGCACTGGTGGCTTCCTAGGTGGTTTTACATTTTTAATTCCTCTCAGAAACTGCCTGAGCAGAGGATGTGAGAAGACTGGAGGATCCAAGTTGTATTCTGCTGAAATAGCTGATGCATGAATCTTAATGGAAGAATAGGACAGGCCTTTGTGGAAGAGCTCTGCCAAGTATTCCAGGATGTTGGCTATGTTTACCAGTGACACATTTTCTCCTTTTGCAGTACTCCAAATGAAATATCTTTTCCATTTTGCTGAATAATTTTTCCTTGTTGAGGGTCTGCGAGCCTCCAAGATAATGTCTTTAACCCTTTGGGATAAATTTGGGTTATTTGTTCTTATGCAATGTTCCAGGCAGTCAGCTGCAGTGTTTTCAGGTTTGGATGCAGGGTGTTGTAGTTGTTCTGTGTTAACAGCAAGGGAACAAGGGGTAGGGGCCATATTTGTTCCCGAGACATGCTCCTCAGTAATGGGTACCAATGTTGTCTTGGCCAGTCTGGAGCTATCAGAATGATCCTTGGGCGGTCCTCTTTGATCTTCAATAGCACCTTGTGCATCAAAGGAAGTGGTGGGAATGCATATGCTGTCAGGTTTTTCCAACTGAAAGATAGAGTCCACCTTCCAAGCAAGTGGGTGGTACGTCCTTGTGCAGAATTTCTTTAGTTGGTGATTGCGTGGGGATGCAAATAAGTCTATTTGTGGGAGTCCCCATTTTCTTGTAATGGTTTTGAAGATGTCCGGATGCAGCATCCATTCGTGGGCATCCGTGGTAGTTCTGCTTAGTATGTCTGCTAGAATGTATTCTTTTCCTGGTACAAAAATTGCTTGTAACTGAATGTTGTAACTCAGGGCCACATTCCAGAGGTCCATTGCCATCCGGCATAGAGGGTACAAATGTGTGCCTCCCTGTTTGTTGATGTACCACATAACTGTGGTGTTGTCTGTCCTTATCAACAGTTGACCTTGTCGAAGAAATGGTCTGAATGTCTGAATTGCCAGTTTTACTGCCAGCATTTCCTTTTGATTTATGTGTAGGTGCAGCTGGTCTTGAGTCCATAAACCTTGTATGCACTTGTCCAGCATGTGGGCCCCCCAACCGAGGTCTGAGGCGTCCGTTGTGATGGTTTGGCTTGGTTGAGTGTTGTGGAAGGGCAATCCTTTGTTTGATTGACAGGCCTGAGCCCACCATTGGAATTCTTGCTTCAGGCATGGAATTATTGGAATTTGGGTTTCTAGGCTGTGCTTGTGCTGAGACCATAAATTCCTTAGGTACCACTGTAACTTTCTCATATGCAGTCTGGCATGTGGAACCAATGTTATGCAGGATGCCATGAAACCCAAGGCTTGCAGGACTTTTCTTGCTGTTAGATGGTTCTGCTTTGTTAATGCCAAGAAGTAGAGAGGGAGTTGCTCCTGTTTTTCTACTGTTAGGAATGCCATTTGTTTCGATGTGTCCAGCTCTGCACCCAAAAAGGTTATCCTTTGGGATGGTATCAGCCTTGACTTTTTTATATTGACTGTGTATCCCAGGGCTTGTAGTAGGTAAATGACCCTTTTCAAGTCTTCTGCTATCTTGTTTTTGTTGTCCGCTTGTATCAGGCAGTCGTCCAGGTAAGGGTAGATTTGGATTCCCTGAAGCCTGCAATGAGCAATTACTGATGCCAGGCATTTCGTGAACACTCTGGGCGCAGTAGATAAGCCAAAGGGCAATGCTGAGAATTGATAATGCTCTGATCCTGCAAGAAATCTGAGGTATCTTCTGCAATTTGGTCGTATGGGGACGTGCAGGTATGCCTCCTTGAGATCTAGAGTTACCAGCCAAGACTCCTTGCCCAGCATGGGAAGAAGCTGCTGTAGGGTCAGCATTTTGAATTTTGGAACAATGAGGAATGTGTTTAAAGCGGACAGGTCGAGAATAGGTCTCCATTTGCTTTCTTTTCTTGGTACCAGGAAGAGTCTGGAGTAAAATCCCTGTCCTTGCTCCATAGATGGTACCTTTTCCACAGCTCTCATCCTTAATAATTGAGTTATTTGTTTTAGAGCTTCTGCCTTTTGATTTGGAGGTAGGTTTGGCATTCCTCTCTTCCCTGGTAGAGTATGGAAGTGAAACCTGTAACCTTGGTCTATTGTCTGCAAAATCCACTTGTCTCTTGTGATGTAATGCCAGTTTACTGAAAATAAAGCTAGCTTCCCGCCCAATGCTGAGAATTGATAATGCTCTGATCCTGCAAGAAATCTGAGGTATCTTCTGCAATTTGGTCGTATGGGGACGTGCAGGTATGCCCCACAGTGCAGGCTGGAGAAGTTGTTTGACCGCAACTGAGCTACAAAATATAAGTATCTTTTGATTATTTTTACAGATTACTGTTTTTATAATTTAATATATATAAAGCACTTTGTCTATTCAGAATCTTCACAAATCCTTATCTGTTTAAAAACTTTCATTTGACTCTGTAGGGCTTTCTTAGGCTATTTTATACTTGGTGGCTTTGCAGTTGCCCGCCCCTACTGTGACACACCTCCCAGTCTAGTGTCATTAGCTCATTCTTCTTAATACAGAGAGAACATTTGATAAGGCCTTCTGTTCCTCCTTTTTCCCTTTTCAAAAAGTAAAACAAAACTTTTTTTTTCTTTTTCGCCTGAACCTTCTTGTGTTCTGACTGTCCTTCTCAAACATATTGGAAATATACAATATATTTCAGAGCATTTGTTATAACTGTATTTGCTATAACTGATTTAAGTATTTTTTCTGGCTTTTGAATATTTACTGCTTAGCGACTGCATCTTAGCCTGTTTATACAGCTCTGCATTCTATTTAAACTGTTTTGTGTTGATTAACTGTTTTGCACTCTTAAAAAGTTATTTGTTGCTTAATTTTACCTGTAGGCTAACACACTCAAGTGTGCTAGCCGCTTAAAAGCATTTACTGTCTGTTTTTTTCCTTGTCTCTGTAAAAAAAAAAAAAAAAATCTCTTGTTTTCCCACCTTACTGAACTAGAGTAGTCCAGTTTCAGAGTTGCTGATCCCTGGGCTTTGTTTTTAGTTCCTGTTACTGATCCATTGCCTTATTAGGAAGGAGGGAAGTTTCTTTGCTTACCAGTGGGAGTGGGAAGCACTGAGCAGCCTTTTTGTCCGAATTGGTGAAGTTTCAGCCAGAAACTAGTAGTCCATTGGTCGTTTTGGGCCAATTCCTAACTCCTTTCAGCCCCCTGCTATAAAACACGCTAAACACGCATTTTCCAGCTTGTACCAACTCAGCACAAATCCTCGTGGTGGCCTGCAGAGTGATCCAAGCAGCAGAGAGCTAAAAGAGTGACTTTCTACCAGATATAAGTATTTTTGTGGCTTTCCCACTGTTATTAAGCTAGCGACTGCATTTCGCCTGTTTTACTGCTACTTTAAGTGATTTCTGCATTTTACACTGTTTATTGCACTTTAAGTTACTAATTGTTGCAAATTGTTTCTGTAGGCTACACACTAAAGTGCGCTAGCCGATTTACAGCATTTATAACATTTACTGTCTGTTTTTTTCCTTATCTCTGTAATAAAACAAAAAATCTCTTGTTTTCCCGCCTTACTGAACTAGAGTAGTCCAGTTTCAGAGTTGCTGATCCCTGGGCTTTGTTTTTAGTTCCTGTTACTGATCCATTGCCTTATTAGGAAGGAGGGAAGTTTCTTTGCTTACCAGTGGGAGTGGGAAGCACTGAGCGCCTTTTGTCCGATTTGGTGAAGTTTCAGCCAGAAACTAGTAGTCCATTGGTCGCTTTGGGCCAATTCCTAGCTCCCTTCAGCCCCTGCTATAAAACATGCTAAACGCGTTAGCTGAGTTGCCACTGTTGCACACAAGAGCAGCGGTTAAACAAGGTTAAACTATTCGGGCCATCTAAATTCCACTCTTTAAATTTTCCCTTAGAACTACCTTCCTCGAGCTGTACTGCTGATCTAACCAGCATATCCTATAACTGAAAAGTTCATCTCTACTTGATTCCCAAGTAGACTATTCTCTATCTGTAAAGCCTAGCACTTACTCCTACAGTACTTGCACCTTGATAAAGCACTCTTATTATAGATAGTACCCCACCAGCCTAAAACCCATTTCCCCCGGAGTCCTTTGAAAGTCTCTTTATCTACTACTTCTAGTATGTTGAGGGATCAGTTGCTAGTGTCCTCTCCAGCTCAACCGGTGAACCTGGGAATATTGAGGCAATGTTACAATTGCTTCATGTACACAGACAATCCTCTCCTTCTCCCACAAAACACAAATACATGCGAGAGATGCAACTATACGGCCAAACTGGAGGCTGAGCTCTCTCAACATAGGACTGGCAAGACCAGACAGGAAGAGAAGGTAACCACACACAATACATACCCAGTCACACATGGTACCATCACAACTTCAAATCATACACATACTCGCACAAAGACATACTCGGAGGCTCTGATCAAAAATTTACCAAAACAGCAGAGGCCACCAAAGCAGACACCCAAACAACTACCACCTCACGACCCAACACATGCAACACATAGACCACACAGTCAGAGTGTCAAACAGTCACAGCCCTTAAGGCCAAACAAAATGCCAGACACACTTGTCATTGGTGATTCCATAGTCAGACACACTGCCGTCCCGCTCACCAGACTGAGTAAGGAGAAGGTCACAGTAAGCTGCCTGTCGGGTGCTAGAATCCGCCACATAACGCAAGCACTCAGGTCTCTCAACAGCAGGTACAAGTACGACTCAGTCATTGTCCACGCTGGTGTCAACGACCTGAGACGTACCTCCTTGGACTACATGAAAAGGGACATCGAGGAGCTCTCTGATTATGTAGCCCAGGCAGGTATGACCCTGACCTTGAGCAGTATCCTACCTTCACCTAGAATGATGCCACAATACAGTGATAAGATGATCAGCTTTAATAATTGGCTTAAATTCTGGTGTCATTCAAAGGGGATCCAATGTCTGTCTGCCTGGGATGACATGCTGGACAAGCCACGCTGCTTCGCAAGGGACGGCTTGCACCCGTCACCCCTGGGCTTCCGGATATTGGCAAAGGCTCTTGCCACCCCCATAGTGCCTTTTTTAGGCAAGGCTCAAATTCTAAACCTACCACCCTAGAACACCAAAAGGAAAAAACTAAGGGTAATGCTGCTCAATGCCAGAAGTCTCAATCTCAAGATGCACGCACTCGAGGCCCTTCTCAATATGGAGAACATCGATGTCTGTGCTGTGACAGAAACCTGGTTCAAGGCTCCTGAGAGCACCCCAGCACTAACAGGTTTCACCTCATATCATGCTCCGCCCCAAAATCCTGACAACACCAAGAAAGGAGGGGTGTCCATATTCATAAAGGACACCCACACCTCAAGGTTGGTGGCAACGCACGATGCATCGGAGACCATCCAGGTGCAATTAACCATAGGCAAGACTGCTCTGCAATTTGTAGCATGTTACAGGCCACCCTCTCAAACTCAGGAACCTCACATGGCCTTCCTGAAAACATTGGAGGGATAAATGTATCTCCAAACACCATCATACTAGGTGACTTCAACTACCCTAATATAGACTGGGAACACTACTCAAGCCCGAACACTCTAACCCAAAGATTCCTGGAGTTCATAAACTCAAATGCCATGGAACAACTAGTCACCATCCCCACAAGAGGAGAAAACATACTTGATCTCATCATCACGAACATGGGATCAAAATGTTCAACACCGGAAGTATACCCCTCACTGGTGAGATCAGATCATAAACTAATCTCGCTGGAGGTCCTCATCCCGCCCCACCTGAAACAAAAAAGACCACAGTGAAAACGTCTCAAAAGCCGATTTCACACTTCTAAAAACTAGTGTGGTCTCCTTTAAGGCCCCTGAGCCAGTGGTAAACATTACTCAAACCGCTGAATCACTTACAAATGCCTTCTACCAGCACCTACAGGACTGCATGGATCAGGCAATCCCAAACAAAACTAAGACTCTCTGTACCAAAGGCAAGCGTCCAGTCTGGTGGACCCCAGCCATAAACAAGCTCTACAAAAAAGGAGGAAGCTACTACAAGATAGAGCAAAATCCTTGAAAGGTAAGACACCTTTGATCATTATAAGTAAAAAACTAAGAGCTCTCATAAAATCATCCAAGGCAAATTTTGAGAGAAAAATCGCCAAGGACTCTAAAGACAATCATAAAGCCTTCTTTAGCTATGTTAGAAACCTAGGAGGAAACTCCCAGATATGCTCAGAATTAGTTCAAAATGATGTGAAAATTACTGAACCTACACACATTGCTAACATACTGGTTGACAGGTTCAGTGCAAACTTCTCCCCCCCCTCCCCCCCAAAAGGAGAGATATCTATTTCAGAGGATTGTAGTCCCCCAAACATCTCCAACGCCCCGGTGAGGAATACCCTCACTAAGGCAAAAACACAGCATCCATGGGACGGATGGTGTCCCGGCTGTGTGCTTCATGAACTCAACGAGGAATTAAACCCACAGTTAGGACAGCTGTTTAATCTTAGCCTCACCTCAGGATATGTACCCAAGGAGTGGCGCACGGCGACTGTGGTCCCACTTCATAAGGGCGGTGCCTCCACAGACCCTGGAAATTACCGCCCCATTAGCTTCACAAGCCTTATCTGCAAAGCCATGGAGAGGATCATAATGGAACTCATAAATAAAGACATAGGGAACTTGCAGACTTTGGATCCAACCCAGTTTGGCTTTGTCAAAGGCAGATCCTGCCTCTTAAACTTGGTTGACTTTTTCGAGACAGTCACCAAGGCCATTGATGAGGGAAAGGCAGTCCATACAGCCTACCTCGACCTGGCAAAGGCCTTCGACACAATACCCCACTCAGGTATCATTGAAAAACTCATCAGCTTGAATGTAAACCCATACATCACAAGATGGGTTGCAAACTGGCTAAGTGACAGAACCCACAGGGTCAGAGTTGCTGGAGCCATGTCAGACTCAAAGCCTGTCACAAGTGGTGTCCCACAGGGCTCAGTCCTGGGTCCACTCTTGTTCGGCATCTACTTTTCTGAAGTACAAGCAAACACAGGAGGGTTATGGCTGACAAAGTTTGCAGATGACTGCAAACTGGGCGCCATAGTCGAAAACACATCTGACACAGATATCCTCCAGAAGGGCCTCACAGAAATGGATAACTGGTGCCAGAGCCATGGCCTGAAGTTAAACGCCAAAAAATGCATAGTCATACCCTTCGGGAAAAACAAGGTTACCCCTAGCTACCATATAGGTGGCAATCCACTGAGCACAGAAAAAGTCATCAGGGATCTGGGGACCCAAGATGACAGTAGCCTTTCGTTTGACACTCATGTTGCTAAAGTAGTTAGGAAAACCTTCTATATCGCCCACCTGATCATGAAGGGATTCACATCTAGATCAAGGGAGGTCATCGTCCCCCTGTACTCATCACTCATAAGACCTATGATTGAGTACAATGCCCGTTCGAATGTATCTGACCAGACACCTGCTGCAGCTTGAAAGGCCCCAAAAGTTCCTCACCAAAAGGATAAAGGGTCTCAAAAATATGTCTTATGCTGCCCGACTGAAAGAACTCCAGCTCTATTCAGTCTCATACCGCTTGCTCAGAGGTGACCTGTGCCTGACATATAAGGCCATGTCAAACCCAGATTTGATGAATATGCTTCATCTCAAAAAATCTAGATCCCTCAGAACCACAAGGGCGGGAGACTTAAACCTTGACACGGTTATAAATAGAACGTGCTGGAGGGACAGATTCATCACCCAGAGACTCCCTATGCTGTGGAACAAAATCCCGGTACATGTGAGGCAGAGCACCTCGCTCGCCTTGTTCAAGAGGAATCTTGACCAATGGATGGGAGATCGCAGATATACCCCAGGGATTACTTCAGTGTCACTGCTTGACAGAGGCACAGAAAAATGATAGGCATAGTTTTTATTCAAACTAAAGGGGTGGTGAAAGCCACATAACTATGGGCTAGGCTTATAAATGCCCTTGGGCAGATAGCCTAGTATGAACCTATGAACCTATGAAGGGTGCTTCTAGTTATTCCCTGGTAGGCGGTGCTAGAGCCAAGTCACTGTGATTGTCCTGTAGTAGTGGTGGTGGCTGTGTCTGTGGCTGCACCTCGCTGGTTGTTACCCTGCCACTGGCGTCCCCTGTAGGCACCCCTGGATTGACTTCTGCCTCTTGAACGCCTATTCCTGCCTCTCTGAGCTCTGGAGGAGTCTGGAAAGGACCAAATGTGAGAGTGTTCAATCTCGCCTTTGTTCTTACACATGGGTTCGGAGCCGATCCTCGGCTCCATGCCGGCCGACTGCAAGCTCTGCATCGAGAAGAAGCTCGAGGACATCTAATACCCACAACCCCCCTCTGCCTTTACCTCAGATCTAGTTTGCCGCTGCTGCATACGCATCGCTGGAGACTAGCTCGAGGCTGTTCAGATAAGATTTTTTATCTATTCTGTTCTAAATTTCAGAAATTTTCTTAAATCTAGTTACTTAAGTAAGAGTAGGTGTGTGAGTGTCAGGAATTCTCGATACTTAGAGTAAGTTAACTTAGTTAACTTTCGAGTTAGAGTTTTTCGGGGCCTACCCCTTCTTGGACTTGTGACTAGAAACTTATTGTAGTCTTGCCTTTTGGCAGTTATCGGATTTGACTTTTTTGACTAAAAACTTGTGTAGTCTTGTTTTTAGCTAATATCAAACGGACTCTTATTCCCGGATTTGACACTATTACTGGATTGGACTTTTTACTGGACTGGACTGTCTTTTTCATTTGTTAATATGTCTGAAAAGATGAAATCTGGTTTTAAACGTTGTCAGTGTGGCCAAAAAATGTCGGTCACAGACAACCACAGTTCCTGTGTCTACTGTCTTGGCCCTCTCCACTTACAAGAGGACTGCTCTATTTGTCACTCTTTTAGTGGGAGGGTCATGACAGATAGGCGCAGGAAACTGATGGATAGAGGATTGCTGAAACCCTCTTTCCAGGAGGCTTTGGATGCTTCAGACCAGGCATCCAAGTCTTCGAAGGGGTCGAAGGCGTCGGAGCCAAAGTCATCGGCTCCGAGCTCTTCGAGTCTAGTTAGATCACCGGTTCCACAGACTTCGGGGCCGAGTGTTCAACTGTTGGCAGTTCGAGCCTCGAGTCTTGGAACCGTGACGGAGCTCCCTCCACCGACTCTGTTGAGGTCGGCTCCGTCTTCGATCCCTTCGACTCGTTCTTCTAGAGCCCTTTCCGACACCAACGTGGACCGTGTGGTGCAGAAACTTATGGAGCATACGGCCCTGTCCAAACTTATTTCGGTCTCCTCTCAGTTGATGTCGAGACTTGAAGGCCTGCCGCTATCTCCATCTGTTCCTCCTCCGAGACCTGTTCAGTCTTCGGAGCCGGAAGAAGCTGACCTGATGATTGTGGAGCCCTCGGTGCCAGAACCGTCTTTTTCTCGGTCGGCACCGTTTACCTCGACTCCATCCGATCCGTACCGGAGTCTCGGGCCGAAGATCTGTCCTTGGTTCGGGACCGAGAGTCGGACCGATGTTTCGTTCCGACTCTCCTCTCGGGCCTCGCACGGATCGATTCGGTTCCGTCCTCGGGTCGGTGCCTCGCTCCTGTTTCGGGATTCTTCCCATTTCTTCGGAACCGGGGGATACCTCGACTCGGGACCCGGGGGCCTTCGACCTCATGAGGAAGGTGTTGTCTACCTAGACAACCACATCAGCAGGTACAGCTTCTCCTCCCGCAAAGGACCGTTATCCTCCTCTGCACCCACGGCCACGTCAAGCGCCGGGCACCAGTGTCTCAGCCACCCCTGGAGGGTGCCCCTCTTCCTCGGAGGCTTCTTCGGATGCTCCCCACGAAGAAGTTCCTAGGAAAAGACTGTGTAAGAGGAGACACTTGGATTCTCCACAAGAATCCTTGACATCTGATACTGACTTAGATGAGTCAGAAGGGTCCCCTAAGTCACCTTCAGAGGATGTCTCTTTTCTGACATCTTGGAGATCCTTAAACAGAGAGGTGACTGGCAAGCCCTTCCCCCTTCTGAGGATGAGTCAGTTTTGCTGAAGGCATTTGGTGCCCGTCCTTCCTCCTCCTGGGTCACTCCGCCTTTGATGAGTTAATGGAATTAATTGCTCAAGGGCGTGGAGACTCCTGACACGGTGGAACCTGTCCCTAGGAAGCCAAATAAGTACATCACGGCACCACAGGACAAAGCTTACCTTACCAAAGGAGTTCCAGTAGACGCCATGGTGGTGGCAGCGGCCACGAAAAGGAGATGTCGGAGTCTTCCTCATCTGTCCATCCGCCTAACAAAGATTCTAGGACCATGGACAGATACGGGAAGCGCATTTTCAGTTCAGCGGCTTTCTCTATGCTCCTGAACTATTTGACCCATTTCACACGTTTACAGAGAGATCTAGTCAAAGAGTTGGGAGATACCTCCAGGGTGCTACAGATGCCGCTGTCTCAGAGAAAGTTACAGCGCATCTCAACACCCTTACGTCCATTGTGAACTTCGTCCATGAGGCTGATATCCTATGCAGCCGAAGGATCGAGTAGGGCAGCGGCTTCAGCGATTGCTCTTCGTAGGCAATCCTGGATGCGCTTATGTTCGCTTATGGAAGCCTTCAAGTCTTCCTTTACTAACGCCCATTTGATGGAGCCACACTTTTGGCCCTAAAGTAAAGGAGACCCTTACCGGTGTGAACAGGAGGGAAAGACTCTGTCTGCTGTCGGAGTCCGTTTTCCACCCTTCCAGACCGTACCCCAAAGGGCAACGTGGTGGGAAAATGTGGTTTGAAAACCCCAAGGATCTTTTCCAAACACACAGGGTGATGCCCCTCTAGAGGCAGAGGGGGGCAGAGGTGGAAGACGCCGCCCTGGCGGCAGAGGGGTCCGCAAAACCAAGGTGACAGGGATAACCTCCTGGCAAACCTTTTCAGCACTCCTGAGAGGAGGCCCGACTGTCCTGCTCTGGAGGCAGTCGGTCGCTTAGCTTTATACCCTCAGGCCTGGCAAAACCTTTCCTCAGACAATTGGGTAAAAAGCATTATTACCAGAGGTTACAAGATCCCATTTCTATCCACCCCATTCCAAAGAGAAAACTCCCAGATGTACCACCCCATCTGCGAGACCCAGCAGCTACAGAAATTTCAAAGCTGCTAGAAAAAAAGTCATCCAACCAGTCCCAGCGGACCAAATAGGATTCGGAACTTACTCAAGGTTCTTTTTAGTTCCAAAGAAAACAGGGGACTGGAGGCCAATTCTGGACCTAAGTCATCTCAACACCTTTGTCAAGAAGGAAAAGTTCGAATGGTCACGCTTCAATCGATCCTTCCATTCTTACGGAAGGACGACTGGATGTGCTCAATAGATCTGAAGGACGCATACTACCACATCAAAATGGCCAGGGCGTCCAGAGATCACTTAGCTTCCGGCTGGGAGCCAGTCACTATCAGTTTCGAGCCCTGCCCTTTGGCCTGACCACAGCCCCAGGGTCTTCACCAAATGCATGGCAGTGGTAGCGTCTCATCTGAGGCGCCTAGGATTCCAGGTGTTTCCGTTATCTGGACGACTGGCTCCTGTCTGCCACCACCAGGCGTCAACTGATACAAGCCAGGGATTACTCCCTACAACTTTGTACACACCTTGGCATTTCAGTAAATTTGAAAAATCTTTGCTACAGCCATCACAGCATATCTTATTTATAGGAGCGAATTAGACACGTCAGTTAGTTCTAAAACTTCCGACAGAAAGAATAGTAGCACTTCAATTCAACATTTCCCTTCTGCTGTCGTCCAGAAAATCCCCAGCAAAATTGTTCTGAAAGTTTTGGGTCTCATGGCAGCTTCTCTCATAGCAATACCATTGGGAAGACTGCACATGAGAGTGCTACAATGGCTTCTATTTGCACAATGGTCATTCCAACAACTTCCACTGACTCACGAAATATTGATAACGAAAACATGCAAATCACACCTAATGTGGTGGTTACAGACTTGCAACCTATCCGTGGAAGACCATTTGTGCTACCCACACCGTCAGCGACGATAACCACGGACGCTTCCCTGATAGGGTGGGGGGGCATCTTTCAGGGACAGACAGTCCAAGGTGAATGGACCAATCTGGAGTACAATCTGCACATCAATGTTCTGGAGTTGAGGGCAGTGTTTTTGGCGTTGCAACACTTTGCTCCCCTTCTTCCTCCAGGGACCATTGCAGTTCAGACAGACAACATGTCCATAGTCTGGTACATAAACAAGCAAGGGGGAACCAGATCTTACCAACTATGCAGAGAGGCCATGAGAATTTGGCAATGGGCAGAGTCCACCGGTCGCTTTCTGATCGCAACGCACATCCCGGGGTCATCCAACGTCATAGCCGACAGGCTGAGCAGGGCAGTACTATTGCCTCGCGAGTGGTGCCTCAAACAGTCAGTTCGGGAAAAGATTTTACGCAAATGTGGCCAGCCTACCTGGGATGTGTTTTCGTCTCCAATGAACGCCAAATGCAGGAGCTACTTTGCCCTATTACCCCTCCAGGAAGTCCCCAGGACGCTGGTGCACGATTGGCCCCGGTCTCCTATATGCTTTTCCTCCATTTCCCTGATTGCAAAGTTTCTACAGAAAGCAAACAACCTTCAGAGGACTATAATTCTCATTGCTCCGTTCTGGCCTCGTCAAATTTGGTTCCCCTTTCTCTTGCATCACCGCATTCGGGGACCTTGGATGCTGGACCCAGAGCCAGATCTACTGACTCACTCGTCAGGAGTTCCTCACCCATCCCTGGAATCTCTCCATCTAGCAGCTTGGCTGCTCCGCTCCCTTTAGCCAGGTCAATTCCCCTTACATCGGCGGTTCAAGATATTTTAGTAGCTTCTCATAAAGTTTCCACTACAAAAACTTACACCAGTAAATGGAAACGTTTTGTCTTCTGGGCGGAGTCACATCAGTTGGACCCTGCTACAGCTCCGTTGAATAAGGTTTTAGAATTTCTGACCAAATTATTTCAGGAAGGAACTTCCCCGGCTACCTTAAGAGTACAGTTAGCTGCCATTTCTAACTATCATGTAGAAGAAAGTGGTGCACCTATTATGGCTCACAGACTTTGTAAAGCCTTTTTGAAAGGTTCTTTTCATATCAGACCACCAGTCAGAAGTCCGACATCACCGTGGAATTTAAATTTATTGCTCTCTAAATTGATGTTACCACCCTTTGAACCAGCTTCAAGTTGCACTTTGAAATTTTTGTCATGGAAAACATTATTTCTAGTGGCTATTACATCTGCTAGACGGGTGTCTGAGCTGCAGGCCCTTTCGGTCAAACATCCTTATTTAATTTTTCATTCTGACAGAGTATCCCTACGCACTAATCCATCCTTTCTTCCCAAAGTTTGTTCTACTAGTAATATTAATCAGTCCATTGAATTACCCACCTTCTTTAAAGACCACTCTAATAAATTAGAGTATATGTTGCACAAACTGGACGTCCATAGACAACTCAGATTTTATTTGGATAGAACAAAAGATCACAGGAAATCTGATCAGCTATTTGTATCTTTTGCTGACAGCAGAAAGGGTCTTGCAGTTACGAAACGAACTCTTTCAAGTGGCTAACTGACTGTATCATTTATGTTTATGAAGATTCTGATCAAACATTATCAGTAAAACCCAGAGGACATTCTACCAGATCAATTTCTACATCTTTGGCTCATGCAGCTCGTTTACCTTTAGACACTATTTGTGCGGCTGCTACTTGGGCTAAACCACATACATTTATATCTCATTACAAAGTGGACAGGGTTTCTAGGGATAGGGCAACCTTTGGTTCCACTGTGCTCAAGAACGTTCTCCCTTGAGTTCCTCAGGATCATGGAGCTAGGACGCTACCCATGTGTAAGAACAAAGGCGATTGAACACTCTCACATAAAGAAGTTATGTCCTTACCATAACGTTCCATGTGGAGTGTTCATCTCGCCTGGTTATTACACTCCCACCCTTCCCACCCTTAGGAAGAACGTTCGATTTGCTGCCTGGGCTGGAGTATTCTACTTCTGCTGCTGCAGTATTAGTGTTACTATCATACCCTTGGTATGTTTGTATATATGTACTTATGTATATAGTTTGGCATGTGTGCGTGCTTGTTGTCTGGTTTGCTTGCAAACTAGATCTGAGGTAAAGGCAGAGGGGGATTGTGGGTATTAGATGTCCTCGAGCTTCTTCTCGATGCAGAGCTTGCAGTCGGCCGGCACGGAGCCGAGGATCGGCTCCGAACCCATGTGTAATAACCAAGGCGAGATGAACACTCCACATGGAACGTTATGGTAAGGACATAACTTCTTTTTCTTGGAGGGCCAATTCCTGCTAAACCTTGGAGGTTGGACCTGTAAGAAATCTTTCACTGTTTGGACAGATTTTGCCTTCTCTTCCATCTTCTTCAGCACCTGTTGTGCAGGAGAGCCAAACAAATTGATCTTGTCCATGGGAGCATCTAGTAGTTTTGATTTAACATGGTCTGGTAAGGCCTGCTCTTTTAACCACGCATGCCTTCTGATAACTGTGCCAGTCATGGCTGATCTAAAGGAAGCCTCCAGTGCATCATAGCCGCATTTTAAGGAATGGTTACTGACTTGCTGAATGTTATGTACCATTTCCTGAACAGATTTTTTTGTCTAATGGTTCATCCGAGGACAGCTTTTTGGTTAACTGGTCTAGCATAAATTCTTGATACTGGATCATGTGGAATTGACAGTTCAAGGCCCTAGCTGAAAGAGTAGCAGAAGTGTAAACTTTTTTACCCCATCTCTCTAAGGACCTGGATTCCCTTTCAGAGGGAGGTTTTTGGCAGAGGTAGCTGCTACAGCCTTAGGACCCTGGGAGATAGTCTCGGGATCTGCAAAAGGAGCCTTATACAAATGGTAATGCGTGTCCGGGACCCTGTAGTACCTATCGGGCTTAGCAGGGGCCGGAGGTAGTGAATCAGGAGCAGTACAAGCATCATTAAATGCATCATCTACAACAGAGAGAACTGGAGGTATGGCTAAAGGCCTATGTTGTGGTAAATGCAGAAAAGTTCTAAGCCTTTTTCTAGAGTCTGAAAAATCCTGGCCCTGCCACTGAAATTGTTCCCTCATAGCATGCAAGGTTTCCCCAAAGGAAAATTCCTCAGGCGGAGAGGCAGAAGGAATGGACTCTTCAGCATCAGAGTCTTCATAAGGGGAGAAAGAAGCCTCTGGAGGGTTTGTATTATCTGAATCATCAGAGGAATCATCTGTAGAAACTGGCTCAGGGGGCTCTGCTCTAGGCCTCTTCTCTGGAGGTGGGTGAGAGGCCCTGTCTGGGTGAGGTTGGGATCCCCGGATTAAAGAAATGAGATCCTCTGCTAGACTAAGTATTTGTGAACTAGAGCTAGGCCTGTGAGAGGGGGTCTTAGCAGGCACAGATTTAGTAGTTTTAGCTGCTTTAGCCCTGGCAAAGGCCTTAATGGACATGGATGCAGGTGGCCTAGCAGCTCCACGTGCAGGGGTAGAGATATCCAAGGGGATAGTGTTAGATAATTCCTGAGAAACTGCAAGAGCAGGAGGGATTTCAGAAGCCGATTCCACCAGGCTGGAAGAGGCCTCGGTAGGAGGTAAGTTTTCGGCTGAAGGAAGAACCGCTTGCTCGGTTTCAGCCGAAACAGAGACACTCGCGGTTGGCTTAACCGCGGTTTCGGCCGAAACCGCAGGCCGCGAGTGTCGGTCCTTTTCCTTGCGCTTTTTAGATATTTGCATAGTCGGAGGATCCGACGGCATAATGTAAGCAAAATCGGAGCCGAAAAACTCCTCAGCAAATTCCAACCGACGTCTAAGCGTCCGTCGGTTAAAAGAAGCACAGGCTAGACAGGCTGCTACGTCGTGGTCTGGGCCTAAACAAGGTAAGCAGTAAGAGTGGAAATCTTCATGAGGTATTTGTTTCCCACAAGTTAAACAGTTATTCACTTTTTCTGACATCGGCTGAGGCAAGAAAGAGTCCCCAACGGAGTACTTAGCTTTTTAGAAGTCTTCGGTAGTAGTAGAAGTATTCAGTAGTAGTAATCTCTGGTTCTGACCGACCGGCACTTGCGAACAGCTTCTGCTTCGGGCACCACGCGGCAAGAAAAACTGGGGAAAATGGCGTCGGCTGATGCCTTTATACCCGAATAACTGCAGCTATGACGTCGGGTGAAGTGCGACACCAGCCGAGGCCAGACCCAGACTTTGGAATCCGGCCGACCGAAGGGCTGCCTGACGACAGGACAACCCATTTGTAAGGACTGCAGATGCATCCTTGAAGGACATCTTCTCTAACGCAAATTTCACTCTCCTCAAAACTGAGGTGGAATCCTTCAAAGTCCTCGGGCCTGTGGAGAATACGGCCCAGACCGCAGAATCCTTTATAAACGCATTCTATGAACACCTTCAGGAATGCATGGATCATGCAATCCCAAATAAAACCAAGACCCAATCCTCCAAAGGCAGACGTCCTGTCTGGTGGACCCCAGCCATAAGCAAACTATACAATAGAAGGAGGAAGCTACTACATGATAGAGCAAAATCCCAAAATGGGAAGGCATCTCTGATCAGTATTAGCAAAAAACTATGGGCACTCATAAAATTGTCTAAGGCCAGCTTCAAGAGAAAAATTGCACAGGACACTAAGGATAATCACAAGGCTTTCTTTAGTTATGTTAGGAACCGGGTGGGAATTCCCAGATATGCTCAGAATTAGTCAAAAATGACAAAAAATACACCAAACCCACAGACATTGCCAACATCCTAGCTGACAGGTTCAACGCAAACTTCTCCCCCCCCTACCCACCAAAAGGGCGAATATCTATCCCAGCAGAGTGCTGCCCCCCTGACATCTCAGATGCTCAGGTAAGAGCCTCCCTCTCCAAAGCAAAAAACACAGCATCAATGGGACCAGACGGTGTCCCGGGCTGCGTCCTACATGAACTCCAAGAAGAGCTAAACCCAAACATAAAACTACTGTTCAATCTCAGCCTTACTACAGGATATGTACCCAAAGAGTGGCGTACAGCAACAGTGGCCCCTCTCCACAAAGGTGGTGCCTCAACGGATCCTGGAAACTATTGCCCCATAAGCCTGACTAGCTTGGTCTGCAAAGCTATGGAAAGGATCATCATGGACCTCATAAATAAAGATATTGGGGACCTACAGACACTGGATCCTACCCAGTTCGGCTTTGTCAAGGGCAGATCCTGCCTCTTAAACCTGGTCGATTTCTTTGAAACAGTCACCAAGGCCATTGACGAGGGGAAGGTGGTCTACACAGCCTACCTGGACCTCGCAAAAGCCTTTGATAGAGTACCCCACTCGGGCATTATAGATAAGCTCACCAGCTTAAATATAAACCCCTATGTCACTAGATGGGTTGCAAACTGGCTCAAGGACAGAACCCACATGGTTAGAATTGCTGGAGCCATGTCAGACTCCAAACCACAAGGCTCAGTCCTGGGACCTGTCTTGTTCGGTATATATTTCTCGGAGGTACAGGCAAACACGGAAGGACTGTGGCTGACCAAGTTCGCAGATGACTGCAAACTGGGCACCATAATCGACTCTCCAGCCGACACAAGCATCCTCCAAAAGGGCCTCATAGAAACAGACAACTGGTGCCAGAGCCATGGCCTCAAGCTAAACGCCAAAAAGTGTATAGTCATACCCTTTGGCAAAAACAAAGTGCCTACAAATTACCACATATGTGGTAATCCATTAAAGTACAGAAGAAGTAATTAGGGACCTGGGGACCCAAGTTGATAGCAATCTCTAATTTGACAACCACGTCGCCAAAGTGGTTAGAAAAACATTTTATATAGCCCACCTAATCATGAAGGGATTCACATCTAGATCAGGGGAGGTCATCGTGCCTCTTTACTCATCCCTCATCAGGCCCATAATTGAGTATAGACCCCTTTTGGGATGTACCTTACCAGGCACCTGCAGCAACTGGAAAGACCCCCAAAAGTACCTCATCAAGAGGATCAAAGGGCTCAAACAGATGCCATATGCTGCCCGGTTAAAGAAACTCCAGCTCTACTCAGTGGCATACCACCTGCTCAGAGGTGATCTGTGCCTGACGTATAAAGCCATGTCCAACCCGGAATTAATGGACATGCTGCACCTCAGAAAATCCAGATCCCATCGAGCTACGCACTCGAGAGACTTGAACCTCAGCACTGAAATAAATAGGACATGCTGGAGGGACAGATTCATAACCCAGAGGCTCCCTTCACTCTGGAATAAAATCCCAGTCCAGGTTAGGCAGAGTCCCTCACTGACTCTCTTCAAGAGGAATATTGATGAGTGGATTTGAGATCGTAGGTTTACCCCGGGTATCACTTCTGTGTCACTGTTAGACAGAGGAACAGTATACTAACCTCGAAAAAGGGCATAGCAAAATTAATTTAAAATGGGTGGCGAAAGCCAAACACACTCTGGCTAGGCTTATAAATGCCCTAGGGCAGACAGCCTAGTATGAACCTATGAACCTATAACCTATTAGCAAGGAGGAAGTAAGGATAGCAATGAAGAGGATGAAGAATGGAAAGGCTGTTGGTCCAGATGACATACCTGTGGAAGCTTGGAGGTGTTTGGGAGAAATGGCAGTGAAATTTTTAACCAGATTGTTTAATGAAATCTTTTAAAGTGTGACAGGATGCCTGAGGACTGGAGAAAAAGTGTTTTGGTACCGATTTTTAAGAATAAGGGTGATGTGCAGAGCTGTAGTAACTACAGAGGGATAAAATTGATCAGTCACAGCATGAAATTATGGGAAAGAGTAGTAGAAGCTAGGTTAAGAAGGGAGGTGTTGACTAGTGATCAGCAGTATGGTGTCATGCCAGGCAAAAGCACTACAGATGCGATGTTTGCTCTGAGAGTGTAGATGAAGAAGTACAGAGAAGGTCAGAAGGAGTTGCATTGTGTCTTTGTGGACTTAAGAGAAAGCATATGACAGTGTGCCTAGAGAGGAGTTGTGATATTACTTGAGAAAGTTGGGAGTGGCAAAGAAGTATGTAAGAGTGGTACAGGATATGTACAAGGGTAGTGTGACAGCGGTGAGATCTGCAGTGGGAGGGACAGATGCGTTTAAGGTGGAGGTGGGATTACATCAAGGATCAGCTCTGAGCCCTTTCTTATTTGCAGTGGTGATGGACAAGTTGACAGTCTAGATCAGACAGGAGTCCCCATGGACTATAATGTTTGCAGAAGACATTGTGATATGTAGTGAGAGTAGGGAACAGGTTGAGGAGACCCTGGAGAGGTGGAAATATGCTCTAGAGAGAAGAGGATTGAAGGTCAGCAGGACTAAGACAGAATATATGTGTGTGAATGAGAAGAGGATAGAGGAATGGTGATGATGCAGGGAGTAGAGTTGGCGAAGGTGGATGAGGTTAAATACTTGGGATCAACAGTTCAGAGTAATGGCGAGTGTGGAAGCGAGGTGAAGAAGAGAGTTCAGGCAGGGTGGAGTGGGTGGAGAAGAGTGTCAGGAGTGATTTGTGACAGACGAGTACCAGTAAGAGTAAAAAAGAAGGTCGACAAGATGGTAGTGTGACCAGCTATGTTACATGGGTTGGAGACAGTGGCACTGACAAAAAGGCAGGAGTCACAGCTGGATGTGGCAGAGTTAAAGATGTTAAGATTTGAACCGGGTGTGACGAGGGTACACAGGATTAGGAATAAGTATATTAGAGGGTCAGCCCAGGTTAGACAGTTTGGAGACAAAGCCAGACAGGTGAGAATACATTGGTTTCGACATGTGATGAGGAGGGATGCTGGGTATATTGGGAAAAGGATGCTAAGGATGAAGTTGCCAGGTAAGAGGAAAAGAGGAAGGCCTAAGACAAGGCTTATGGATGTGGTGAGAGGACATGCAGGTGGTTGGTGTGACAGAGTAAGATGCAGAGGACAGGAAGAAATGGAAACAGATGATCTGCTGTGGCGACCCTTAATGGGAACAGCCGAAAGAAGAAGAAGTTGCCAGGAAAATTGAATGAGGAAGAGAAGGTAACAGGTTGTGAGGTGATGTCACTTTGGACTTGGTCTCTATTTCAAATAAATTTAGGAAAAGAAAGATACAGAACTGGTCTTTAAGCATTTTATTTCTTTGGCACTAAATATGCTTGAATAAAAACCTTACCCAACCTGGGAAGGAGGAACTGGTTTATCACGCCCTGGGACAGCATGTTGGCAGACTGAAGGAAATGAAAGAATCTGGTCTGGTGGATGAGGAATCCTCTGAAAAGCAGGGATTTTTTTCCCACTATCATCTGTAACCTCAATGAATAATTGTCAAAAAAAACATTTGCCTGTAGCTATCTGTTGCCAAAGAAAAAAATGGAGATTCAGCCTTTCTGGAAGGGAAAAGGGACTGCCAGGGTAGGAAAAGAGACAAGGTCCCCTAAATCTGACTTGTTGGACTGTCCTTTGTTTTTGGAGGGGTGGGGTCTTATACCTTTGGAATCCCCTTGCCATTTCTGCTAAAATGACCATTAACCCACATTTTGTTGAGACTGTATTTTGTTTTTTGCCAAAACTGGATGAGGGTTATGGAATCCATTAGAAAATTTGGAAATGGGACGGTTGAATTTTTTATTTATTTAACATTTGTTTACCGGGAAAGTTCAACTGGGACACAGCCCATTTTTGGCAGAAGCCCGGGGTGAAACTCTTCAGACGCATGTCTTTGGAATGTTGGAGGAAACCGGAGTACCCAGAGAAAATGCACGCAAATATGCAGGGAGGACATACAGACTCCACACAGAAGGCACCCCAGCTGAGAATCGAATGGGAGAACATCTTGTCGTAAGGTGACAATGCTAACTGCTGCACCACTGCACGCCAAAAATCTAGCATGCCTAGAGAGTGGGTATCTAGCGCCAATCATTGTGGGATAAGGGGAGGCCTCGAGCCAGTAAATAGCTCTCAAGCTTTAGTAGATGGCCGAGTCGGAGCAGAGGATCAGCTCTGAACCCAACCAGCAAGAAAGAAGGCGAGAAGAAGACAACTAAAATGGAACGTTATGGTAAGTACATAACTTCTTATTCTGTTCTAGATTCTGCTAAAAACTCTACCAGTACTGGTCTTTCATTTAGGACCCCCCTATTTCTTTCTCTTTGCCTATACTCTGATATAAATCCTTGATAGGGAAGGCAATCTCTAACTTGCAGTCCAAATAAATTCTTGCATCTTCCCATTCTATTACCTTTCCCTCTGTAGTTTATTTGTTCCCAATACCTTGGTTCCTTTGCCAGTTTTCTCCAATAAATTCCAGCCCCCTCTTGCCTATTATTTGTATCCCTAATTGCAGTCATCCCCATCAGCAGGATCTCCTTTCTCTATTCCCATATTGGCTTAGTTCTTAGAATACTTTCAGCTACTTTATGAATATAATATTCTGGATGATCATTATTATCCTTAGATCCGCATCCAAAATCTGAGTATCTCTCAGTTTCCTGAACTCAGTATTTAATCACCACCCATTCCCACTTTGAATTATAGATTTCTGCTTGTGCTATGTATAGGAGCCTTAACTTTGTAGCTCTGAAATGCCCTTTCAAATCAGGTAATCCCAATCCATCTTGTTCTATTGGAAGAACCATCTTATCCCACTTGACTCTAGCCGTCTTCACCTCCCAGATAAAATCATTCAGCTCTTTACTAATTGCTACCCACAACTTCTCCAATGGCTGATAAAAATATGCCTGACCTGTGTATACGACTAAAGGGACTAAAAACATTTTAACTGCTTGTACCTTACTATCCACATCAATATAACAGATCTTCCAATTTCTCAGTTTTTGCTTTATCTTTTGTTTAGCCTCTTCCCACATATCCTTAGCTGCCACACTGGAATCATTTTTAATCTATATTCCTACGTACTTCATTTTAAAATGCCCCCATAAACATGGATGTTGCAGAACCAATTTGTGTGTAGGTACATAAGTTATAGCTCTTGCCTTTGTTTTAGACTCATTAATTTTGCATCCTGAAACGATTTGAAACTGTCTCAAAATGTTTCACAACAAAATCTCCTTTTCTGGATTTGTCAAGTATAAAATAATATCATCTGCAAATAGAAGCAGCTTTCCTTGACTACCATACCAATGATATCCTTGAATTCCTGAGTCTCTTATTTTCTTTGCCAGTGGTTCTCAATATAATTCAAACAACAAAGTGAAAAGAGAATACCCCTGCCTGGTTCCTCTGCTCAAGCAGAAATTATCAGAGGAACCCAGCCACTTTAATTTTCAACTCCAATCCCTCATATATCCTCCTAATCAGCCTAAAATTTTATCAGGAAATGCAAAGCTTCATTGCCCTGTTCATAAAGTCCCAGCTTACTCTGTCAACTGCTTTCTCTGTATCAAGATCCACCAACAACAGAGGTATTTTCTTACATTCTGCTAATGTTGTCAAATGTTTGCCTCCCCTCCACAAATCCACATTGATCCATATCTACAGTGGATATAAAAAGTGTACACACCCCTGTTAAAATGATAAGCTTTTGTGCTATAAAAAAATGAGACCACAATAAATCATTTCAAAACTTTTCCCACCTTTAATGTGACCTATAACCTGTACAATTTAATTGAAAAACAAACAAATATGTTGGGGGAAAAATATAAAAAATAAAAAATGTACAATAAGCTGTTTGCTTAAGTGTGCACACCCTTAAACTAATACTTTGTTGATTACAGCATTCAGTCTTCTTGGGTACACACCTGCCATCAATTAAAGAGACTCTGATTAACCCCAAATAAAGTTCAGCTGTCCTAGTAGTATTTTCCTGACATTTACTCAGTTGCCTGCTACAGCAAAAGCCATGGTTCGCAGAGAGCTTACAAAGCATCAAAGGGATCTCATTGTTGAAGGGTATCAGTCAGGAGAAGGGTTCCACAGCATTGGACATACAATGGAACACAGTGAAGACGGTCATCAAAAAGTGGAGAAAATATGGGACAAAAATGACATTGCAAAGAACTGGATGTCCCTCCAAAATTGATGAAAAGATAAGACGAAAACTGGTCAGGGAGGTTGCCAAGAGACCTACAGCAACACTGAAGGAGCTGCAGGAATTACTGGCAAATACTGGTTGTGTACTACATGCGACAACAATCTCCCGTATTCTCCATATGTCTGGACTATGGGGTAGGGTTGCAAGACGAAGTCTTTTCTTACACAGAAAAACATCCAGGCCTGGCTAAAATTTGCAAAACAATACATCAAGTGTGTTACGGTCTGATGAGACCAAGGTTGAACTTTTTAGCCACAATTCCAAAAGGTACGTTTGGGGCAAAAACAACACTTCGCATCACCAAAAGAACACCATTCCCCACAGTGAAGCATGGGTGTGGCAGTATCATGCTTTGGGGTTACATTTCTTCAGCTGGAAATGGGGCTTTAGTCAAGGTCGAGGGAATTATGAAGAGTTCCAAATACCAGTCACTTTTGGCCCAAAACCTTCAGCCGTCTGATAGAAAGCTGAAGATGAAGAGTAATTTCACCTTTCAACACGACAGTGAGCCCAAGCATACATCCAAATCAACAAAAGAATGGCTTCACCAGAAGAAAATTAAAGTTTTGGAATGGCCCAGACCTAAATCCAATAGAAAATCTGTGGGGTGAAGTGAAGTGGGCTGTGCACGAGATGGACTCACAATCTGACAGATTTGGAGCACTTTTGCAAGGAAGAGTAGGGAAATATTGCCAAGTCATGATGTGCCATACTGATAGACTCCTACCCAAGTAGACTGTACGCTGTAATTAAATCAAAAGGTGCTAAAAAGTATTATTTTAAGGGTGCGTACACTTGATGCAACCATCTTATTGTACGTTTTTTATTTTTTTATATTTTTCCCCTAACAGATTTGTTTTTCAATTGAATTGTACAGGTTATAGGTCACATTAAAGGTAAGGAAAGTTTTGAAGTGATGTATTGTCGTCTCGCTTTTTATGTCACAAAAACCTGGCATTTTAATAGGGGTGTGTACACTTTTTATATCCACTGTATCAATTTTGGCATTACTTTTGCCATTCTTTCAGCCGTAATAGACAAAGACTTTATTATGGTTTAGTACTGAAATTGGCCTGTATGAAGCTGGATCTGATGGGTCTTTCCCCTCTTTAGGTATTATAGCCACCAACACTTTCTTTCATGATGTTAGTACTTCTCCTCCTCTTAAAATACTGTTAAACAAAACCTTCCATATCTTAATCAGTTTTTTCCTCCTACCTTCCAAACTTTCATAGGAATAACATCTATTCCTGGAGACTTCCCTGTAGATTGGTTATACATCACCATTTTTATCTCATCTCCTTCTGTCCTGTTAGTAATTGAGCCTCATCTACCACTAACCTTGGCATATTTAATTCTTCCATGAACATTTCCATTTGTACATTTTCTTAATTTCCATATTTCTTTGTTTTATACACATTTTCATTGAATTTCCAAAATATTTCTAGTATCTCTACAGGGCCTCTTGTTATAGGTTCCCTAAGCTTGGCAAAAGCCCCTTCTACATTCTGTTGCCCGAGTCGTTGTGCTGAAAGTTTTTGTGATCTAGAATTATTATCAAAAAACAGTTGCTTAACAGCAATCTTTCTAAACTCTTACATATTATCAAGGTAATCCCTTATTTTCTGTTTAGTATTCTGCAGTTGCTCCTCTTCTTGTTCTGTGAGATTCCCCCTATCATGCAATACTTTAACATTTGTCAGTCCCTCTAAATAATTCTTGTTACTGCTTAACCATTTCCCTCTTTCTTTTATTTCCACCCTATTTTTAAACTCCACTTTAATTCTCCCAAACCCAGCTATATTTTCAGAAGAAATTTCTATCATCTCTAATAATTCCTGAATAATTTCCACTATCCATTCCTTAAATATCCCATCTTTTCAACAGATAGGTGGGAAAGTGCCGATGTCTCATTTTTATTTCATTATCCAGCATTTTTATTTTAACTATCATTGGTGCATGATCTGAAACAGCTGTTGGATATTTATCAAGACTTTCAATCAATTAAATGCACATGTTCCTGTGAAATGTAAATTCTGCCTAGCCTAGACCATTTTTTTGGATCTTGGGGAATAATATGTAAATTCACTCCAAACTCCTAGTACTGAATTCAGATCTTCCATGCCAAATGTTTTCATAAATTTCTTCAAAAATCTACCCTCCTTTGTTATATTTTCCCTTCTGGGCCCCATGACACAGCCTCACTATTGCAAATCAAATTCCAGTCCCCACCTATATGTAATATTCCTTGCTGAAAGCCGATTATTTCTCCGAGGATTTTCTTAAGATCCACTATAGCAGTTTATGTGGAATATAAATACACACCAGTGTAATCCTCCTCCCTTGCCAGTAGCCCCTTCGTACTACAAATCTACCATTATCTTTTTTATCCTCTTCTATCACTAAAGGAGCTCCTCTTCCAACTAATACAAGTAATCCTCTTTTCCTTTGTCACATGTATTCTGCTGAATAACCATCCTGAAAATATTTCTTTATCAAATTCACATGATCAATTCTTTCCAGGTGTGTCTCCTGTAGCACAGCTATTTGTACTCTACATTTCCTTATATAGTTCACTACTCTTTCTTTTTTGCATTTATCCGAGACCATTGAGATTTAAAGACATTACAAAAAGCATCATTGTGTTAAAAAAGTTATTTCCACCTTTTATGTGTAACAGCTTTTTGTTAAAGTGTCTAGCTCAAGTTTTTGTGTTATATGCATACAGTTTGGAAGGTTGATCTTTTACACAGTTTTTTCTTGTGATATCCATTTGAGCCTATGTACATCTTACAAAACATTTTGTTTTATTGAAAGCCTTGAAATAAAAATAAAATGTAGCCCCAATACCCCCTAAAACCTATTAACGTAATAGTAACACATAAAGCTATGTAAATCTTAGAATACTGAAGTTTTACCCTCCTAAGAGGAACATATGTCTCAAACTGACAGCCACACTCATACACATAGGTTAACCTAAAGGAAAGGTTATCCATGCTATGACATATAGTACGACCTGTACTTCTTCTAAGTGCTGTCTGGTTTTGTGTTACATTTACAGCTCTCCAAAATAGAATAACACTTGAATGCTTTCAGAAAACATTATCTCCTAGCCATTTCTCAATCAGATTGTCTTCATGGATACACGAGGACCAGATACAATGTTGTTACTAAAAGCATACATTTATTTACTAGGAAAAAAAAACTTTATAATATTCAATGTTCTTTTTCATTTACTTGCTTTCTCTTAAAAAATATTACTTGATCGAGCTAAGGGCCTTAAGCCAGTCATTCCCCTATGTAAGAATGATGAAAAATAAGAAGTTATGTACCTACCATAACGTTCCATGTTAGTTGTCTTCTCTCGCCTTCTTTCTTGCTTGATGGGTTCGGAGCCGATCCCTCGGCTCCGACTCGGCACTTGCTAAGCTCGAGAGTCACTTTTACCAGCTCGAGGCAGCCCCATATCCCATGATGCAAGGCGGTAAGTACCCAGATCTCGTTTGCTGACAAAGGGCAATAGCACCAAGCATAAAATACTTCCCAAAGGAAGAAAGAAAATTTACAGATGGAAGAAGGACCAGGTCTGAATGGTCTTCAGCATAACAGTTTCTTATAACAAGGTCTGTCCAGGCCAGGGGGAAGGAGGGAGGGACGAAAGAAAGAAGGCGAGAGAAGACAACTAACATGGAACGTTATGGTAGGTACATAACTTCTTAATGTTAAGTTGTCAATCTCGCCTTCATTCTTGCTTGATGGGACCGGCCCCTAGCACCTCTATCCTGGGTGGCTCAATGGAACAAACTCTTGAGGACTGTAGAGCCAAAACTGGCTCTGTCCCTGGAGGCCAAGTCCAATTTGTAATGGGAAACAAAAGTGTGAGGAGTGGCCCAAGTGGCGCTGCACAAATAGTGTCCAAAGGAAGTCTAGCTTGAAAGCTGTAGAAGTAGCTAAGCTCCTAGTTGAATGTGCTTTAGGCTTTGAGCACAGCTGTTTTCCCTGAGTATAAATTTCAGAGATGACCGAAGAAAGCCATCTGGACAAGGTCACTTTAGAAACAGGAAGGCCTTTTTTATTATCCGCATAGGAAACAAAAAGTTGATCAGATTTTCTAAATTTTTGTTCTGTCCAAATAATATCTAAGTTGACGGTGGACATCAAGATAATGTAGCTTTTGTTCAGCTCTATCTGAATAGTTAGGGAAAAATACAGGGAGATCAATGGATTGATTCAAATTGTTCTTTGAAGCGACCTTAGGTAAAAAGGTTGGATTAGTTCTCAAAGATACTCTGTCTTTATGAAAAACCAAATAGGGGGGTCGAACCGAAAGAGCATGAAGTTCAGACACCCTCCTGGCAGATGTAATAGCCACTAGGAATAAAGTTTTCCAAGAAAGATATTTCAGGGAACAAGAAACAGCTGGCTCGAAGGGGGGAAGAATCAAGGATGTCAGCACTAAATTTAGATCCCACTGAGGAGGAGGATTCCTGATTGGAGGCTTTAGCAGGAAAATTCCTTTCAAGAAGGCCCTGCAGAGCCTATGGGACATAATATTATGATCTGCTATCCCGACATGAAAATTGGAAATAGCAGCCAATTGAACTCTGACTGTGGAAGAAGAGGAGCCTGCATGAAAAATCTCCGCTAAGAAGTCCAGGACTGCCTGAACAGGGGCAGTAAAAGGATCAATATTCTGGGCCTTAGCCCAAAAAGAGAAAGCGTTCCATTTGCTTGTATAAATCCTCCTGGTAGAGGATTTTAGCGGCTACTATGATGTCTCTAACTGGGTTAGAGATCAAAGGAAGCCTGGCTAAGGAAGGAAGTGGAGCAACCATGCTGTGAGGTTGAGAGAAGGGATTGACCGGTGCAGCTGACCCGATTGGTGAATCAGAAGATCTGGCACTGGGTCCAGATGCCACGGCTGCACCAAAAGGTGATGATGGAGGAACGGGAACCAAACTTGTCGAGGCCAGTAAGGGGCAATGAGAATCAATTTGGCTCTCAAAACGGTAGCTTTCTGGATCACCTGAGGGATCGGCATAAAGAAGTCCCTGGGGCCAATCCTGGGTCAGAGCGTCTCTGGGGGGATGGCCTGATAGAGGGAAGAGGCTGAAGAAGTCTGGACATTTGCTGTTTTGGGGAGTAGCAAAAAGATCGCAACATGGACGACCCCATTCCAGAAAAATCTCTTCCGCTATAGATTGCTTGAGAGACCACTCGTGAGGCATGAGAATAGCTCTGCTCAATCTGTCCGCTACAATGTTGGTTTTCCCAGGGATATGCGTTGCTACCAGAAACCGATGAGAGGAGATCGCCCATTGCCATAGTCTGAGCGCTTCTCGACACAAGGGGTAGGACTTGGTTCCGCCCTGTTTGTTGATATACCAAACTACAGACATGTTGTCTGTGTGGACTGCAATTGTCCCTACGGGAAGAAAGTCGTTGAGGGCTTGCAACGTTAAAAGCACTGCTCTCATCTCCAGGACATTTATGTGCAGATGGTACTCGATCGGCTGCCACGTCCCATGAACCATCCTGCCCTGATAATGACCCCCACCCGATCAGGGAGGCATCCGTGGTGACAGTGGCTATCGGGGATGGGGGTACAAAGTACCTGCCTTGGTGAACCTGAGGCGATGTGATCCACCAAGCAAGATGCTCTTTGCATGTCTGTGTCACCAGAATCTGGTGACGCATTGGAAGTTGCTGGTATGACCATTGTGTGAACAGCATCCACTGAAGAAGGCATGTAGAATCGAGCCAGGGAAGAAGAGTAATGGCCGCAGCCATGAGACCTAATACCTTTAGAACCATTCTGGCCTGTACTTTCTTGCTGGCCAGAATGATCCTGACATGACTCTGAATGTCTGAAACTCTTTGATCTGTAAGGGTAGCTGACATCCGAACAGTGTTTAAGTTTAAGCCTATGAAGGTAATAGACTGGCAGGGCGATAAGGATGACTTTTCAAGTTGATTGAGATGCCCAAATGAGAACAAAGGTTTATTGTGTAATCCCTGGCTTGTATAAGCTGATGCCTGGTGGTGGCTGACAGGAGCCAGTCGTCGAGATCTGGAAACACCTGGAATCCTTGGCGTCTCAGGTGAGCCGTGACCACTGCCATGCATTTGGTGAACACTCTGGGGCTGTAGTGAGACCAAAGGGCAGGGCTCTGAACTGGAAATGACTGGACCCCAGCCGAAGCGGAGAAATCTCCTGGAGCGTCTGTGAATTTTGATGTGATAGTACGCATCCTGAAGATCTATTGAGCACATCCAGTTGTCCTTCTGTAAGAAGGGCAGAATTGATTGAAGAGTGACCATTCGGAATCTTGTCTTCCTGACAGACTTGTTGAGTCTGCTGAGATCCAATATTGGTCTCCAGTCTCCCGTCTTTTGGGGACCAAAAGAACCTTGAGTAGATTCCGGGCTCTGAATGGTCTATTGTAACTGGCTGAATGGCTCTTTTTTGCAGTAGTTTTGAGACTTCTAACTCTGCAATTTCCCTTAGACCGGTGGTACATCTGGAAGGAACTTGAGGGAAGGACTTTCCTCGAAAGGAATTATGTAACCCTTGGATATGATCGACTGTACCCATCTGTCTTGAGTGAGGGAATGCCAGGCTTCTGGGTACAGTGATAATCTTCCCGACTGCCTCCAAGGAGGGACAGCCGGGCAACACCTCAGGGATGCTGAAAGGGCTGGTCAGAGAGAGGCTCCCTGTTTCCCTGGTTTTTCGGACCCCTCTGCCTCTAGAGCGGCCTGTTGTTGTTACCCCTCTGCCTCTAGGGGTAAACTGACCACGTGAATCCGGCGTGACTCCTTGGGATTCTGGAACCACATTTTCCCACCTTTCTGTCCTTTGGGATAAGGTCTAGAAGGGTGGAAAAATGGACTCCAACAGCAGAAAGAGTCTTGCCGTCCTGTTCGCACCTGGTCAAGGTTTCCTTCACCTGAGGGCCAAACAAAGCTGACCCATCAAAGGGAGAATTTGTGAAGGACGCCTTAAAGGGATCCAAAAATCACATAGCCGCATCCAGGCTTGGCGTCTAAGAGCCACACCTGTACCTGCGGCTCTACTCCATCCGCAGCATAAGATCTTAGCCGCATGGAGGAGATGGCAATGGAATTGAGGGGTCCTCGCTGCGAAGCAATTTTTCTTGAGCCCCTGCAGCTGTAGGATCCTGAACTACCTCACCCAGCTCCTTAAGGATATCCCTCTGGAGTCTGCTGAAGTGACATAGGTAATTCAGCGAACGCATAGCAAAGGTCGCTGAGGAAAACATCCGCTTACCGTACCTATCCATGGTCCTAGAGTCCTTATTAGGAGGATGGACGGGCACGGAAGGATCTGCAAGTTCCTTTTTGGTGGCCGCAGCCACCACCATGGCATCAGCGGGGACACCCTTAGTGAGGAATTGCTTGTCACACGGGGCAGTGATAAATTTTGAAGGCCTCCTAAAGACTGGCTCTACAGAGTCAGGAGCTGCCCACGCCTTTCGTGCAATAACCTGCATAAGGGGGTCGAAAGGCGGAGACACCCAGGAGGTGGAGGGCCGAGATCCAAACGCCTCTAGGTATACTGACTCATCCTCAGAGGGATTGTTGGTGGGCCAGTTTCCACTCTGTTTCAGGAGTTCTAGGATGTCTGAGAAGGAGACATCCTCAGAGGGGGATCTAGGGGATCCCTCTGACTCATCAAAGTCAGTATCCGAAGTGACAGACTCGGGGGAGTCTACATGCTTCCTCTTACAAGTCCTCTTCCTAGGAGGATCTCCCGAAACATCAGGAGAATCCTCGTAAGAGGGGGCAATTCCCAATGGGGAAACCTGAGGCGGAGGATCTCTGGGTCCTGTAGCAAGAGAAGTGGCAGAGATGTCAACAGGTACTATAGAGGGAGGAGCTACGGAACAGACTGCTGACTGATACCAGTGGCCAGTACACTCTTCATCACCTCGAATGCTCCCCTCCCAGGCAGGTCTGAGAGAACCCGCTCCGAAGAGCTAGGAACTCCAGGGACCACCCAAAGGAAAGTCTCCGAGCCAGATGTCGGAGCCGAGCTCACCAAGGCCGAGGCTCCACGGGGAAGAGCGGGTTCGGACAAGGGTCCGATGCCACTCACCCCTCGGAGGAGACCATGGAAGCCCGACCACGAATCCCTCTAAGGAAGGTCTCAAGAGGAGATAAGAGTAGAGGCTGAAGGAACAGAAGGGGTATCCGTCCTCCAGCCGTAGCAGTAACCATTCCGAAGACTCCAACTCCAAGCTCTGGGGTAGAGGTGAAGGAGGGACTGTAACGGGTGTGGACCAACAGTCGTCTGTTGAGACGGACTATGTAACATTTGGGCCAGTACCTGTGACTTAAGTAATCTACTGACCACTCTCTCTAGGTCATGATCTGACAATCTGGATGACCTTGAAGATCGGCTCCGATGGCTCCGTTCGAAGAAGAGGTGAAGCCGGAGCCGAAAGTATCGGCTCCAAGGAAGGAGACCTCGACCTCTTCCTGGAATGAGCCATCGGAACCGATACTATAGATCCTGTCGGAGCCGACAGGAAGCCTCGATGTATCGGCTCCAGCCGGAGCCGATACAGCCACCAAAGTAACGGTGTCGGAGCCGATCGGAGCCGACACCGATGCCTGTGCCACATGGGTGTCGGAACCGATCGGAGCCGACACCGAAGTGGTCGATGCAGATTCGGCATCGGTGCCGAAGGCTTTGTTAAGCCAGAATCGGCTCCAGCCGGAGCCGATCTCGGCTCGGAACGAGTCGGAGCCGAGGCCGCAGGCTTAGACACAGAAGCCTGGGCCTTGGAAGATTTAACTGATTTTGACGGAGCCGACTTAGCCGGAGAGCCCTCCGGCTTAAGAAGGCCCCTAAGAATCAGTTTGTTGCGTCTTTCCTGCAGGACTCTCTGGCTGAAGGAATGACAAATAGCACAGGAGTCCTGCAGGTGAAGAGGCCCCAGGCAATACAGGCAAGAAGTGTGACCGTCTGTCAGAGACATCTTCTGACAGCACGAGTCACACTTCTTAAAACCTGAGACCCTCTCCTTTGACATGGTGCTTAAAACACACACACACACCAGTCAAAAAACTTAAATTAAAGAAAATACCAAAAGGTATTCCTAAAAATAAACACACACACACCCTAACAGGGAGGGGATGGGATGGGTAAAGTTTGACTAAAAAATATTAAAGGAGACAGGGATTTTCTGTCAGGAAATCTAAATAATTAACTTATAATTAATAATAAAGAGTTTTTTAACAAAAAGGGGCTTTAATATTAATAAAGTGAATCACTTACCAGGAGCTGGTAAAAGGGGGACCTCATAAGCGAAGCGGCAAACGAGATCTGGGTACTTACCGCCTTGCATCATGGGATATGGGGCTGCCTCGAGCTGGTAAAAGTGACTCTCGAGCTTAGCAAGTGCCGAGTCGGAGCCGAGGGATCGGCTCCGAACCCATCAAGCAAGAATGAAGGCGAGATTGACAACTTAACATGTATATTTTTTCTTTTGTCGTGCTCTTTTGACCAGACTTTTCTTCTTTTTTTACACTAAGTGCCTATATTTCTTAAAACTGAACAAGGAGAAAGAGAGAAGGGAGAAAAAAAAACAGGAGCAATTGTTTACATTAGCATCCCAATTACACTTAAAAATAACTGAGAAAACTTTACTATATAGCACACATAGAAAATCATGCAATATAAAAATATTACTTCTAAGGAAAAAAAAATGACTTACAGTTGGCTTTTTCCTTCCCCTCTCCTAAGTATTTTTCAAACATTAATAACATGAAGTAGGGTATACACTTTAGAGTCTCCTGCAAGTTTAACAAAGTCAAAGTCCAGTATTTCTAGATTGTCTTGTTCTTTCATGTTTCATAAATATAATTATTGCTTTGTAATCCCATATTTCTCATATTCCAAGTTATTGGTTTTATTCCTGTTCATCTCCCTCTCCCAAATCCTGTCTCTGCTTCATTTCCAACATACTCTTAATTCTTCTTGTCAACTCGTATGCTTGCTGTGAAGATAGGTGAAGGATGCCAGCCTAGCTAGACTGCATTTTGTAGATAATTCTGTCACTTGTAAATATTAATATAAGCCACAGGCTTCTCTTAAATGTGAAAAGACTGCATTGGATGTTGAACTGAAAAAAAATGTAACAGTGCACTCTGCTGTAAGAAACCTGATAAGTCAAGCATTGTGAAATTCTTTGATCTAAAACTCAGAGCCGAGATGTCTACAGGGAGGCATTCTGTCTACAGGGAGGCATTCTGCCTATTGTTTTGAGGCCAGACTTAATGGCTAGAATTTACATGCATAATTTATTTTACTGCTCTGGCTTCCTGAGTAGCTGCAAGATCAAAACGGCTATTAACTTCTGAGTTTATATTAGCCTGGGAACCAGAAAGACATGATGTAATCTGAAATGAATCAGTGGTACTGTGTTATCTATTTAAGGGGAGAAAGAATAAGGGCATTTAGCATTTGTCTTGAGAATATCCAACTCACCACTCTGCCTGTGTCTGTATGTAAGTAGGATCTTAGACTTTAGTGTTTCTCTTAGATATAGCTAGGAAATAGGAATATTAGACTACTCTTTTTGCTGTATTGATGTCAGAACTTTTCTACTGTATTATTTTAAGTATTTCTCTGTGATCTCTGAACTCTTGACTAGCATTGTGGAGTAAGAGTATTGTCTTGTGTTTTTATTATTTATTATTACATGTTTTTAAACCTTCCAACTGTGGCTGTTTTGTATAGAGATAATTTAAGCTCTACAGTACATTGGATGTATACAGTGATACTGGCCAAGCCACTCCAATAAGCCTTAACTGTCCAGTGTTGGATAATAATATTGTATAGTATAATTGGATACCCTTTCATAAGGGCCTTTTAGTAGCTGATAAATATTAGTGAGTGGTGGCAAGTGGTACTACCGTATAGTCTGGGTAAAAGAGGACAGTTTAATTCACATGTTTGAGAGGGTAAGTAAACAGTATGATGTTGACCAAAGGCTTTGGGTACGGTTCCTGACCCCCTTAATCCATGGTAAAGCTGTAACTGTGTTGTCTAAAAATTTCTGATCAGGAATGTCTTGATTATACTATTGTTAAGAACTGCTTGTTAGAATTGTTAAGCTAACACCTGAAATGTATAGGAAAAAGTTTTGTGAGCATAGACGGGAAGGCAGATGAAAGTGTGTGTGAATATGTTGCTGAACTGAGCACTTATTTTCATAGGTGGGTAAGTAGATGTCAGGTCACCACTTTTGAAGGACTGGCAGACCTTTTGGTGAGGGAACAAGCCCTTAGCACTTTACCTGAGGACATGAGGATCTGGTTAGCTGATAGACAATGTGGTACTTCAGATGAGTTGGGGAAGAAGGGAGACCTATACCTAGCAAGCAAGGCATCCCTGCACAGGAAATGGACCCCTGGTACTGCTCATGGGTCTAAAGGAACCCATGGTGGGCAGCACAGACTGCCTCAACAGAATCTGCCAGCAGCAGGGGAAGCCACTACTCCAGGTATACGTCCAGGACCTAGGGTTAAATGTTTTGAATGCAACCAGTGGGGCCATGTGGCATACATATGTCCACGGAGGCAAGGTGGGGAGCAAAAGGTGAGAGAACCAGTAAGTGGGAAAGACAAAATGCCAACAGTAGGTTGTCTTGAGAAAACAAGGGTACCGAACTACCATCCTGCAGATGTCCTGATAGGGAAGGATTTGGATGACGCAGTACTATGTGCTTATGCAGTTACATGCAGTCAGGTTAGGAGACAAGCATGTGGGTCTGGTAGCCCGGGAGAGACCCAGACAGACCGCATACCTGCAACCAGGACTGATGAGGTGGTTACTTCAGGGAGGAAGCTATGCTGTAGCAGTGAGACTGAAGGTGAGCCACAGCTGTTTGTGGGTACTGATGTTCCCTTGGATAGAGTGACTGCAAAGGCAGTGGTGAGTATTAGTACCCAGGCTGACAGTGAGGCACCACTGTCACAGGATGCCAGACTTCCTGTGGAAGCTGAATTGGGAAGGGTTACAAAGAGAGAGTTGCAAGGCCTGAGGTAGGTAGCTAGTGAGGCACCTGATTCTCAAGGGAAAGGGGAATTTGTACACTGGAAAAAAAGGGTTACTGTGTAGAGAAGTAGATACCTGAGGGAGGGCTAGAAGGTGAGAGGGTACAGTCAGTTGGTACTGCCTACAGCCTACCGTCTGGTGCTTCTATCCATAGCCCATTATATTCCCTTAGCAGGTCATATGGGCATAAAATGTACACAAAGACTTATTATGCAGAACTTCTACTGGCTTGGAATTTCCAGAGATGTAACAGGGTACTGCAAGACCTGTGAGCAGTGCCAAAAGGTAGGAAAGGCAGGAGACAAGGTAAGAGCTCCTTTGATGCCTTTGCCTGTGATTGAGGAGCCATTTCAGAGGGTAGCTATGGATACTGTAGGGTCTCTGAGTATCCCAAGTTCCACAGGGAAAAAGTATATCCTATTGGTAGTGGGTTATGCTACACGATACCTTGAGGCAATGGCTCTGTCCTCCATTCAGACAGAAAACGTGGCAAATGGTTTGTTAGAGATTTTCAGCAGGGTAGGTTTCCCAAAAGAAACACTGACTGACAGAGGTGCCAATTTCATGTCAGACCTGCTGGCTTGTCTGTGGAAGTACTGCGGGGTGAAGCACCTGAAGACCACCCCCTACCATCCCCAGACTAATGGTCTTGTTGAGAGGTTAAACTCTACAATCAACTCCATGCTACAGGCATTTGCAGACCAGTTTAAGAGGGAGTGGGCAAATATTTGCCCCATCTGTTTGCTTACAGAGAGGTTCCCTAGGAATCCACAGGGTTTTCACCCTTTGAGTTGTTGTATGGGCACAGGGTGAGGGAACCTCTATATTTAATTTGTGATGAGTGGGAAGATGGGTGTGAACCTCACAAGGAGTCTGTGGTGACATATGTCCTAAACCTCAGGACAAGGCTCATGGAACTCATGGGCTTGGCTAGGAGAACCTGGTAGAAGCCCAACAACAGAAAAAGGGATGGTATGACAGGAATGCTCAAGCTAGAGAGTATGCTGTAGGGCAGTAGGTAATGGTTCTCATTCCTGTCAGACACAACAAGCTACAAGCAGCTTGGGAGGGACCCTACAAGGGGGTAAAGGTAAGTGATGTTAACTACATGTTGGAACTGCTAGGCAGAAGGCAGGGGCACAAACTGTATCACGTTAACATGATGAAACATTACCATGACAGGGAGGTTCTTGTGCTGTGCATCTGCTGTGGATTGCAGGAGGAGTCGGAGGGAGATCTGGTGACTGATCTCCTCAGTGAGGCTCAGACTGACACCTCAGTGGAAAGGGTAGCAATGTCCCAGCAGTTATCTCCTACCCAGGTTTGAGAAATCCGAGCAGTGTTACAGGAGTTTAGGGACATGTTCACTGGGAAACCAGGGTGCACCCACCTGTTGCAACACTAGGTAGATACAGGACCCCAAAGGCCTATTAGGCAGGCCCCTTATACGGTGCCTGACAGAGTCAAACAGACTCTGAGGGAGGACGTATAGGAGATGTTGGAACTACGGGTAATTCAGGAATCCAAAAGTCCCTGGGCCTCCCCAGTGGTGCTGGTGCCAAAGAAAGATGGCAGCACCAGGTTCTGTGTGGACTACAGAAAATTAAATAGTCACACAGAATCAGATGCTTACCCCATGCCTAGGACAGATGAGGCCCTAGAGCAGCTGGGTGGGACTAAGTATCTTACAACTATTGATCTTACCAAGAGTTACTGGCAGGTGCCCTTGACTCTCAGTGCTAGAGAGAGGTTAGCCTTTGTGACTTCTTTTGGCTTGGGCAAGTTCACAAAGATGCACTGTGGGATGAAAAATGCCCCAGCGACTTTCCAGAGGCTGGTAGATCATATCCTAGCAGGAGAAGAAGGGGTTGCCCTTGCTTACCTAGATGTCAGCCATTCCTGGCAAGACCACCTTCAACATGTCAGGGAGGTGCTGAGCAGACTACAGAGGGCAGGGTTGATCATTAAGCCCAGCAAATGTTCGGTGGGTATGGCAGAGGTCTCCTACCTGGGACACAGAGTGGGGAGTTGAAAGATCAGGCCAGAACCTGCCAAAGTGGAAGCCATTCAGGCATGGCCTGCACCTGTCACCAAAAAGCAGGTGAGAGCATTCTTAGGGACAGCAGGGTACTACAGAAAGTTTGTCCCCAGTTACAGTACTATAGATGCATCCTTCACAGACCTGACGAGGAAAAACATGCCAGATAAGGTAGTGTGGACCCCAGCATGTGAGCAGGCGTTCCAAGAACTTAAGGAAGCTTTGGGAGGACCCACTGTGTTAGCCAGTCCAGATTACAGCAAATAAGTTGTTGTGCAGGTGGATGCTTCAAACCATGGGGTGGGGGTTGTACTTGGCCAGATTTCTTCAGAGGGAGAAGAGCACCCAGTGGTTTATCTCAGTCATAGACTCCAACCCAAGGAGGAATGCTATGCAGCTGTAGAAAAGGAATGTCTAGCCATAGTGTGTGCACTGCGGACACTTCAGCCTTATCTATATGGAAGAAAATTCACTGCAGTGACAGATCACAATCCATTAACTTGGTTAAACAGAGAAAGCCAGCAAACTGTCAAGTTGCTAAGATGGAGCCTAAGGTTGCAGTCATATATGTTAGTGCAGCACTGCAGTGGGATTAGCAATGCCAATGCAGACGGGTTCTCAAGACAGGAAATGGGGTAAGGTACAGCCATCAGATAGACCTAACCCTCTCAAGTAACGTTTCTCAAGGGTCAATTGAAAAACTAGCTTGAGTTTTCCGGGGGGGGGGGGGTGAAGATAGGTGAAGGCTGCCAGCCTAGCTAGATATAATTCTGTCATTTGTAATTATTAATATAAGCCACAGGCTTGTTCTCTTAAATGTGAAAAGACAATATTGGATTTTGAACTGAAAAAAATATAACAACAGTGCACTCTGCTGTAAGAAAGCTGATAAGTCAAGCATTGTGAAATTCTTTGATCTAAAACTCGGAGCCGAGATGTCTAGCGGGAGGCATTCTGCCTACTGTTTTGAGGCCAGAGTTAATGGCTAGAATTTAGAGGTATAATTTGTTTTATTGCTCTGGCTTTGTGATCAGCTGCAAGACCAATAGGGCTATTAACCTCTGAATTTCTGTTAGCCTGGAAACCAGAAAGAAATGATGTAAGCTGAAATTAATCAGTGGTACTGTACTATCAATTTAAGGAGAGAAAGAATGAGGGCATTTAGCATTTGTCTTGAGAACATCCAACTCACCACTCTGCCTGTGTCTGTATATAGGTAGGATCTTAGACTTTAGTGTTTCTCTTAGCTATATCTAAAAATAGGAAGATTAGATTAGTCTTTTTTTCTGTATTGATGTCAGAACTTTTCTACTGTATTATTTTAAGTATTTCTCTGTGATCTCTGAACCCTTGACTAGCACTGTGTAGTAAGAAGTACTGTCTTGTGTTTTATTATTATTAAATATTTTTTAAACCTTTCAACTGTGGCTGTTTTGTGTAGAGATAATTTAAGCTCTAGAGTACATTGCATGTATATAGTGATACTGGCCAAGCCATTCCAATAAGCCTTGACTGTTCAGTTGCACTTACAATTTGGATAATAATATTGCACAGTATAACTGGACACTCTTTCATAAGGGCCTTTTAGTAGCTGATAAATATTAGTGGGTGGTGGCAAGTGGTACAACCATATAGTCTGGGTAAAAAGGGGCACAGCTGGAGAACCTGTGCCAGCCTTCCCCATGAGTGCTTGTGTGGTTGTATAAAACTCTCATCTCTAAGAGTGTGTGTGCATTTGTCAGCTACTTGGGCAGGGACACGAAGCACTGGTTGGACAGAGAGGGTGCTGGAGGTTTTAGCTTGCCCACTAGACTGAGATCTGGACCCTACAGCTGTGCCAGTGGGGCGTCATATTGGGGACCTGGAGAGAAAGAGAGAAACCAGCCCCAGACTGACTGTGATCTCTGTGTGCTCTTAAGGGAAATTGTACTTTACTGTGTGTATATCCTTTCCCTATATGGACGCCCCTCACTGGTGTTAGTGGTCAGGATTGAGGCTCCTTGATTGCTGGGCCAGTACACGGGCATCACACTTGCTTCCTTCTCTCAAGCATTTTCTGCTGAGACACTGGAAAAAGGTTTCACTGGCACAGTCTCTCTGTGGTTTTTACTACTAAACGAACAAGAAGCAGAATCTCCTTCTATCTCACAGCTCACTTCTTGTTGCAAACATTTGTATTAATTCCTTAGCATGTACTGCATCAAAAATGATTCTGTCACTCCAGGAAAGAATATTTTGTAGATAGTTGGGTACAGCAGTTTGAATCTCACACCTGCTTCTCAACATTCCCTGAATAGTGGAATAAATTTACTCTTCTTCTACCTGGTAGTGAGTAATCATTCTCTATAAACACTCTGCTGTCTCCCACTTTTAGTACTTTGTCCTTTTGCCCGTAGGACTGCATCTTTATTATTAAAGGTCTAGGTTGCTTTCTCATGGCCAGGTTTGGTGCATACACACAATGTGCCATTTCAACAACAACCGCTGTGGCATACTAGTCCTGTTGCTCATTTGTGCTTTCATAAAATTAATACAGTCTGCTCCTTCCAGCTTCTCTGGTACAGTAGAAAATCTCAGTTTTTCCCTACGTGCTCTGTCCTCTCATTCTATTATTTTCTCTTCTTGAGCAGTCTTATATTAAGCCAGCCTTTTTTTTTCATTTCAGACTCTGATTTTTGCAGTTTTATCACCTCATCTGAATATCTGTTTAAAGCTTCTTCCATTTTTCCAGCCTTTTGTTATTTGAGTTGACATACTCCATCATTGTTTTGTTTGTTTTAATCAAGTCCATCTGCAACTGTCTGGAGCTTGCACTGGGTTTTGCTGAACAACTGCAGTACTTTTCCCAGTCAGTGTTTTTCCTCACCTTTTGTATCTGATTTTCTTTCAGGTCCACTGTACTTCTTTTTTCCTGGCATCCAGGCAGTGCATTTACTAGCCAGTTACTGAAATTTACCCAGAAATATAAGTTCAATGGCTTTCTCTTCTGAATCTCTCTTTTCACACTGGGAGTTGCCAAAGCATACTTTCCCCCATACTTATCAAAAATCTTCCAGTCCTTGTCAGAAAGAGCAGGATTGGAATTAACCAAATATTTAGCAGCAGTATGATTAAATAAACCTTTCTTTGCTGGATCAGGTTTAAAATGAGTACATAAAAACTTAAAAGACTGAGGACATTTATTCAGTCTTTTTTGGGACAGCAGGCTATCAGGAAAACTGCAGGCAGTAAAACACACACATCCTCCAGAGCTGACAGAACTGGGAGAATGGGCAAAAGTTCTGGAATTTTCCTGTGTAACAGATCATACTATTTCTGAGGGACTGAGAAACTTGTGTTCTCCACTGGAAATACTGGCACATTCTGGAAACAGTCGCAGAGAAACACCCACAGGGAGAATCAGAAATTGAGCTCTCCTCTGAGTCTAAATCAGAAAACCTCCTTTCCTGAAAAAAAAAATCAAGATTCTGGATTTGGACAGAAAGATCTTTCTGTCCAAATTCAGAATCTTGAATTTCTTCAGGAAAAGAGGTATTCTGCTTTCTTTTACCAAAAGCCACCTTATATGAAGGATCAAAAGTCTAAACTAAACCCTGAGCCAGACTTAGTAAACTATTCTTGTCTAAGGAAATATGAGGAGGAGTAGATAATTGTTTAATTTTCTGTTTTTTTTTTTACAGGAAAAAATGAGGCAAACAGCATTATTAATGGCTGCAGCAGCTTATTCAGAGATGGGCACACCATTTTGACCAAACAGGGAAGTCTTCCCAGTTCCTTCTCCCAGGACTGCAAAGACCCCAACAGCTACACAGGACATGGCTAACCACCTGGTCCCTAGTCACTGAAGGGGCTATACCAGAGGGATAAGAAATGAGTAGTCTGAGGAACAAGCTATGGAGACAGCACAGTCACCCACCTGTGGCTGAGGCAAATTGCTAGGCTGCTGCGATGGCAAGGCTGGAAGAAGGACTGACCGTAGGACTGGTAGTTTGTTTCATGGTCAAGTTGAAAATGGTGCCTCTTTCCCATGAAAAACACGCAGAAAAGCCAGCAAAATATAGTCTTTAAAAGTAATTTTTTCCACACAAAAGCACAGTACAAAGCAATTTAAAACACTTTGCCAGCCCCCAAAAGTAAAATAAATACAATTTCTCCACAGAAAAAAATGTTTCTTAATTTAAAAACTTTTAACATAAAACAGGGACCAGCACTTGGCTCCGTGGAACACAACCAGCCACAAACGAATTTACCTAGGTTTCGTCTTTAATCAGACTTCTTCAGAATGAGTCATTTGTATTCTGAAGAAGTCTGATTAAAGACGAAACCTAGGTAAATTCGTTTGTGGCTGGTTGTGTTCCACGGAGCCAAGTGCTGGTCCCTGTTTTATGTTCTGGTGGACTTGTTCTTTGTTAAAAACTTTTAAACTGACAAGAAAAAAGCCTGTTCCCATTTAAAAGTACAATGAAGTGTAGTGACAGTCCTTTAAAATGGAAATTACTAGCTTAAAAATAACTTTCCTTAAAAGTATAACAAAACATTTTTTTAATGTGGAATGTTTTCACCAAAGGGAACTTATCTGCCCAGCAGAGGAACAGCACAAGCTGACCATTGATCCTCAAAAGCCTAAACAGGAGCGCTGTCTTCAATGCCAGGAAAGCTCTGAAGGTCTTGGCACCCAAACCTGTCCTTTTAACCAGCTCAGCATGAGCTGGCTGATGGTTTGGGCACATGGAAGATGCCCTGAAGCTTTGGAAGCTGGCTGGCTGTTATATTCTTGACATGATATACCTCATATAGCTAAGGTTAAGTCTAGTGCAGCAGTGATCAATATAATGCTACGGCCCGACGACGTATAGCTCTGGCGTTAAACAAAGCACAAAACTGACAGCAAGGGACGCCGTGGTCTGAGCCTAAACAGGTGACACAGTAAGAATGGAAATCTCGGTATGGTATTTGCTTTCCACAGGTGAGACAACTGTTAATTTTTTCTGACATCGGTTAGAGCAAGAAAAAAGGATTCCCAACGGGCTACTTAGCTTTAGAAGACTTCAACTTCAATTCGGAAATGAAAACTCAGGTAGCGGCCGACCGGCACCTGTGCGAACTGTTTCTGCTTCGGGCTCAATGGCAAGAAAGACTGATGTAATGGCGTCGGCTGCCTGATGTTATACCACTGATGACTTGAATGTCAGTCCTGGAGCGACAGCAACTGATGCAGAAATACTAAGCCTCTAGTATTCGTGCTGACTGAGGGCTATTCCTGGGCAGGATAACCCAAGTGCGATGACTGCAACAGTGAAACACGAAGAACATTATCAAAATTGTTTGCATCACCAAGCAGTGTAAATCTCTAGCTCTGCACTTATGTTGTTGTCCAATATAATCACTCCGCAGTAAAAACAGAAACATGAGTTATATACTTACTGTAATGCTGGATCCTTTCATTCCTGTTTATCCAATATGACTGATGGATCTTTTGTCCACTTGGAGAATTTGAGAAAGTAAAGCTAGTGCTCCAGTCTCAAGCTCCTTTAACTTTTTCCCTTCCACAGTACACCAGTTCTGACTAAGCTACCTTCCCTCAGATTATACTTGCTGCCTAGAAAAGGCTATAAAGAACAAAAGTACTTCAGTATCCTCATTCAGACTCAAGGAAGGGTGACATTGAGTGGGATGTCATATCAAACAGATGGGGCTGAAAGTATCCAGTGTTATGGTAAGCACATAGCTACCATATCCTATTCATTCTATGCATCTGATTGGACTGACGGATCAGAATCTCTAGCTACTGAAACACTTGGGTGCCATCATGACAAAAGACATTTGAGAATAAAAGCTCCAAAGAAAGCCCTAGATTAGGCAGTCTGCAAATGGTTCATTTCCTAGGCTCCTGCTTGTAAATGTTTCATCTTCCAAGCCTCTTATACTTATCAAGGGTACCTGAACAGATTTGGGATACATGGCTAGGCATAATAAGGTCCTTGTGGTCACTATGAACCTATATCAAACCCAGTTTATAACATCTTAAAAAAGTACGCATTGTGGACCAAGTTGCTGCAGCACAAATATCAACGAAGGCATTTTTGAAGAAGTCGGTAGATGTAGCCACACAACTTGTTGAATGATCTTTTTGGTTTACATGATAATAGTTTTCTGTGAATGGCATAAACAAAGGAGATACAATCAAATATCTGGACAATGTTATCCAGGTGACTTTTTCCCAATCTATTAGCTGCAATTGGCACAAATAACTGGGAGTCCTTTCTAAAGGATTTTGTGCAATATAAATAGAATTTCAGATGTCTGTTAACAACTAGGGTGTGGACAGCTTACTCTCCCTTGTTGGAAGATGGATTGTTTGATTTAGATTTCATTCAGGAGCCACTTTAGGAAAGAAAAATGGATTAGTTCTGAGAGAAAACCTATTCTTGTGAAAAAATCAGGTATAGCAGGAAGGGCATGTAGATTTTATACTCTATTAAGTGAAGTGGCAGCCACTGAGAAGAAAGTTTTCTGAAAAAGGAACATTATAGGTTCATAGGTTGGTACTAGGCTATCAGCCCTAGGGCCTATACAAGCCTAGCCATAACAATTCCCTGGCTATTTCTTCCCACATTATTTACTTTCCTGGACCCCTGTCTAGCAGGGCGACTGACGTGATCCCTGGGGTGAATTTCCTTTCTCCCATCCAATCGTCAAGGTTCCTCTTGAAGAGGTCCAAAGACGCACTCTGCTTTACATGTATGGGCAATCTATTCCAGAGTCTGGGGAGTCTCTGGGTCAGGAACCTATCCCTCCAGCATGTTTTGTTTAATGTGATGACAAGGTTTAGATCCCTGGAGCGTGTAGCTCTGAGGGATTGGGATTTCTTTAAGTGTAGCATGTCCAACAGCTCTGGGTTTGACATGGCCTTGTATGTTAAGCAGAGATCGCCTCTGAGTAGACGATATGCGACAAGAGTATAGCTGGAGTTTTTTAAGGCGGTCAGCGTAGAGCATCTGCTTTAGGCCTGTGATTCTTTTAGTGAGGTATTTCTGAGGCCTTTCCAGTTGTTGCAGATGTCTTGAGAGGTACATACCAAATGGGGCGTTGTATTCTATAATGGGTCTAATGAGGGATGAGTACAGTGGGACAATGACCTCCTTTTTTCTTGATGAAAAGCCCTTCGTGATGAGGTGTGCCACATAGAAGGATTTCCTGACTGTTGTGGCGATGTGGTTATCGAAGGTGAGAGCACTGTCCACCTGTGTCCCTAAGTCTCTTATCGCACTTTCTGTGTTTAGTGTACTGCCACCTATATGGTAATTCATGGATACATGTTTTTTCCCAAAGGGGATAACAATACATTTCTTGGCATTGAGCTTGAGCCCATGGCTCTGGCACCAAGCATATGTTTCTGTAAGGCCCTTTTGTAGAGTATCCACATCATTTGGGGATTCAATAATGGCTCCCAGTTTGCAGTCATCTGCAAACTTTGTTAGCCAGAGTCCCTTAGTGTTGACCTGTACTTCAGAGAAGTAGATGCCAAACAAGAGCGGCCCCAGGACTGAACCCTGAGGTACTCCACTTGTCACTTCTCTGGAGCTGGATTTGGAGTTGGCTACTTTTACAGTGTGGGTTCCATCAGTAAGCCATTTAGCAACCCATTGGGTGACATAGGGATTAATGCCCAACTTAGTAAGTTTATCTATGATTCCAGAGTGGGGGATGGTGTCAAAGGCCTTGGCAAGGTCTAGATAGGCTGTGTGGACCACCTTACCCTTGTCCATGGCTCTGGGGACTGATTCAAAGAAGTCAATCAGGTTCAGGAGACAAGATCAACCCTTCACAAACCCAAACTGGGTGGGGTCCAGTGTTTGAAGGTTGCCAATGTCTTTGTTTATAAGTTCCATGATAATACGCTCCATGGCCTTGCAGATAAGGCTCGTCAGACTGATGGGACGATAGTTTCCGAGATCCAAGGTGGATCCCCCCTTGTGGATTGGGATAACTGTAGCTCTGCGCCACTCAGTGGGCACGAAACCTGAGGTGAGGCTATGATTAAACATGACACTTAGGTGAGGTGCCAGTTCATATTGTAGTTCATGTAGTACACAGCCCGGGATGTCATCTGGTCCCATGGATGCTATATTCTTGGCTTTAGAGAGTGCGTTTTGTACCTGTGTGGCCGTTATTACTGGAATTTGGCAATCTTCCGGTATTGAGATGGGCCATTTAGGGGGTGAGAGAGGGGTGTGAAGTTGGCACTGAATCGATCTGCCAGGATATTGGCAATATCCTTCGGATCAGTATATTTAATGCCATTCTGTTTTAGCTCAGAGCAGATCTGAGCATTGCCATTTAGATTCTTGACATAGTTATAGAATGCTTTGTGGTTGTCTTTGGAATCTTTGGCAATTTTATTTTCGTAACTAGTTTTGGAGGATTTTATGAGGCATCTCAATTTCTTACTGAGGCTAGTAAGGGAGTTTTTTGCATCCCGGGATTTTCCTCTTTTCTGCAAAAGTTTCTTCCTTTTGTTGTAAAGTTCGTTTATGGCAGGGGACCACCAGATTGGCTTCCTTTTTTTGGATGACAGCATTTTGGTTCCATTTGGGATGGCACGATTCATGCAAGAGTGGATGTGCTCGTACAGTGCCTTAGTGTAGGATTCAGCAGTTGAACTTTCAGCTCCCGTCTGCATGGGTGTCATGAAGTTTGTCACTTCTGACTTGAGTAGCATGAAGTTGGCTTTGGAGAAGTTTTTTATGGTGGTTTCTTTACTGGGGGTGGGGGGTGGGGGTGGGATGTGGATGTTAAGGGTGATTAGCTTATGATCAGACCTGACTAACGAGGGGGTGACCATAGGTATGGAGCATTGATTTCCCATGTTGGTAATGACCAGGTCTAGGATATTGGAGCCCCTGGTGGGACTATGGATTAGTTGATCCAGGGCATTGGAATTTATAAATATGCAACACAGAAATCTGGTAGGAGGGTTTTAGTTGTGTTAGAGCTTTCGGCATAAAATTTAGATCCCATGAAGGTATAGGCTGTTTTACAGTGAGCCTAAAGAGGAATATTCATCTCAAGAATGCTTTACATAGTCTATGGGATGCTAGACAGCAGAAGTCCAGTTGTGGAAAAAAGAAACTGCAGCGAACTGGACTTCAGTCGCTGAAATGTTAGCCCCTGAATTGAATATCGTACACAAGACCTGTAACACCCCAGGAACACAGGCCTCTAAAGGTATTATTCTCTGGGAAGAAGCACACAGCATGAAATGCTTTCACTTACTAAGGCAGACCTTCAGTGTACAATCCTTTTGAGAAGCTGAGAAAATCTGAGCAATATCTTGGGATAAAGCAGGGTCTGTGGCCATTACCAGAGTTGGAGAAACCAAACAGTTAACTTCAGGTTCCAGTACTCAGGTGAGGTTTCCTGGACAGGTGAGATGACAGATCTGGTTTTGGATCCAGGAGCCAGGGAGGTTTCTTCAGGTTAGGCATCACCACAGGGAACCAAATAAGTCTGGTCCAGAATATGTAAATGAGGATAACAGTAGCTATGCACCAAAGTGCTTTCTGTGAAAATTTGGGTATCAAAGCACATGTGGGTAAACATAAAGGATACCAGAGGGCAACTACTCAACTAAAATGTCTTTCAGGGATTGCTCATCTTGAGGGATCAAGGCAAAGTAGGTGCTGCTTTTGGTGTTCAACATCGATGCAAAAAGACTACATCGTGGATACACTCCAATGGCTGAAAATGGTCCTGAGTCACAGCTGAATTTAGAGATTACTTGTGAGGCATCAGAAGAGTCCTGCTGAGCCTGTCTGCAAGGCAAACTGATTTCCGAGGAATGTGTATTGCTACCAGAAAGCAGTATGCTTCATCACCCTTTGCAAACAGTCCCACTGCTTCCCAACATAAGGAGTAGGACTCAGTTTCCCCCACTTGTTGATGTACCATATCACCATCATGCTGTCAGTTTGAATGGAAATTACATCCAAAGGAAGGCACTCTTGAAGCTCCCACAACACTATGTGGATCACCCCCATCCCCAAAATGTGAAAGTGAACCTTTGCCTCTTGAAAATTTCATACACCTTGGAACATCCTTCCTTGAAAATGCCACGTAATACACCCCCAAAGATAAATCATCTGTGGTGACTATTGCCACGAATGGGGGGGGGGGGACGAGGGATCTTCTTGTACGGACAAAAGGGAGGAGATCCACCAAAGTAGACTTTCTCTGCAACTGTTGGTCAGAATGACTGAGGAGTCATGGTGGTGTGTAAGTTAAGACCACTGAACAAATAGCAACAATTGTAACACTCTCCTGTGATAATGGGTAAACTGGACCATTAGAATACAATATGCCAATAAGGCTGAGGGGCCAGAGAACTAGATAGGCAGGATGTCTGTTGCACTGAAGAAGAACAGGAACTGAACTGAGTAAGGCCTGGACCCTGTCTGGAGAAAGGCAAACTATGTGGTGCACTGTATCCAGTTAGCATCCTATGAACTGAATGGCTTTGTTAGGCTTTAGTAGCAACTTTTCTTTGTTGACTGAGATCCCTAAGGGTAGACAAAGCTGGAGAAGGCAATCTCTGGCCTTCATTAAGGATATCAGCATCATGGCAGCTAGGAGCCAGTCATCAAGATGTGGAAACACTCTTGCTCCTTGGAGTCTCAGGTAGGCTACAACTACTGCCATGCATTTGATGAACATCTGGGGGGCTGTGGTGAGACCAAAGGGCAAGACTTTGAACAGATAGTGGCTGGTTGCTATTTGTAATTGAAGGAATCTCCCGGATGTTGAGGAATCTGTACATAAACATCCTGAAGATAAACATATCTCTCCAGTCATTTCCTGAAATATACAACAGAAGTGAGTGATACGTGACCATCCCGAATGGAGAACTTTTACAAAATTTTTGAGTTGATTCAAGTCCAAAACTGGTTTGGGATCCTTGTTCTTTTTCAGAACCAGAAAGAATCTTTAGTATACAGACCTTGTCTGGTGTGGAAGGACATCCTGGGTAGCTTTCTTTTGAAGGAAGGATTGCACTTACTTTTTCTTCACTTTTAGCTGGTGGGATGGCACTTCTGGGAGCAGCCATGGGAATGAGGGGGATGTTGGGAAAAGGGTACATTATAGCCTTTAGATATTATCCCTCACACCCAAGAGTCCCATATGATGGCCATCACCACAAGAGAGTAGAGGGGATAAATGATCTAATACTGCCTCCAGATGGGAACAGTCAAGTAGCCCTTCAGGGACAAGGCTGCTGCTAGTCAGAAAATATCCCATGACATCCCTGGTTCTGTGGACCTCCATGACCTTTGGGTCTGTTTTTATTAAAGGGGCTGCCTCTGCCTCAGTTGTCCTTGCCAGAAGTTGAGTTGAAAGACTGATGCCTGGATATTCAGGAGGATAATGACTTGGGCCCCTTTTGGCTCTGGCTGTATGGTCTTTGACAGTTCTCAAATCGTATTCCAATGGCAGAAAATTAACAAACATTTCTAAGACTGAATTGGCCCCAGGATCCATCAGCTGGATCAGACAGACAGACAGAATGAAGAGTATCCAAACAGTTTCTATGTGTGGCTGCAAGTTTTATGGTTCTGACAAAAATAGTATTAGATCTACATTTATACAAAACTACACAAACACTTTAAGATTGAATTTACTGAAATATACAAAGCACATCAGAGTCTGAGCAAGCCTGTAGACAAAAGGATGGTCTACTCTGGTGAACATGGGTCGGAAAACACAATGCATGTGTGACGACCGTGCCCTGGCCCAGCAATCAAGGAGCCTCAATCCTCACCACTAACACCAGGGAGGTCGTCTCCTAGAAGAGTGGAAAGGATAACTAATATACACAGTAAAGTACAATTTCCCTTGAGTGCACACAGAGATCACAGTCAGTCTGGGGCTGGTTGCTCCCTTGCTCACCAGATCCCCAATAAGACTCCCCACTGGCAAAGCTATAGGGTCCAGGTCTCAGCCTAGCTGGGCAAGCTGAAACCTCCAGTACCCTCCCTCTCTGTCCAACCAGTGCTTCGTGTCCCTGCCCAAGTAGCTGACACAACACACACACACACACTTTGAGATAAGTATTTATACTACTTCACAGACACCCCTGGGAAAGGCTGACACAGATTCTCCAGCTGTGCCCCTTTACCCAGACTATACGGTAGTAATTACTGCCATCACCCAACTGATATCAGCTACTAAAAGGCCCTTAAAATGGTGTCCAATTATTACTGTGCAATATTATTATTCAATGGTAGTATGACTAACAGTCAAGGCTTACTTTAGAGTGTCCTATTACAATAACCTCTATAAATATGCAATGCAATCTAGAGCTTATCTGTACACAAATCAGCCACAGGTAGAAGGTTTTAAAAATATTTAATAATAATTAAAACACAAGACAAAACTACTACAGAGATCTCTAAGAGTTCAGAGATCACACAAACTTAAAATAATACAGTAGGACAGGTCTGATTTCAAAGAAAAACACCTAATTAATCAGCTTTAACTATTCCTACAAGAAATCACAGTGCTAAAAGTACATGTGAGCATAAGGCAGAGTGCTGATAAGTTAGATGTCCAAAGTCAAAATGCTCTAAGTCTCTTGTGAGAAATATTATTTAAACATTACTAACAAACATGTCTCAAAGGCCCTCCCAAAATTACATAATTTTTGACACTTAGGTTTTCCTGCATCATCTTAACACCCGGTCTGAGTTCTCAGGCCACAAACTGCATTATCTAGCAATCTAACACCTGCACAGAAACTTACAACAATAGAAGACATTTCACGTGTATATTCTAACAGAAACTAGAGCAATAAAGCACATTCCACATCTAAATTCTGGTCATAAATTTTAGCCCTAAAACAATGGGCATGAAACCTTCATCCAGACGCACTTGAACCGACTTGTAAAACATTTAAAAGATTCATAAGATCTTTTCAATTTTAAAAGACAAATCTGAAATACTAGGCTTGGTTTTCCTTATAGCAGATGGCAATGTTGCAACAATCTTGAAGTTCACATTTTACATTGTTTTCTTGCATACAAATGCCAGAATTATATATCAAATTCTATTTGACTAGGCTGGCAGCCTTCGCCCATCTCTCCCCAGTTGTCACATCTCTTCCCCCGCCAGAGAACTCAAACAAGTTTTTCAAGTGCCCCTTGAGAAACATCGCTTGAGAGTATCAGGTCTATCTGGGTGTACCTCACCCCATTCCCTGTCTTGAGAGCCCATCTGCATTGGCATTGCTACTCCGACTGCGGTGCTGCACTGACATGACATATATGCTTGCAACCCCAAACAGCAACTTGGCATTTTGCTGACTGGCTCTGTTTAACCATGTTAGAGGGTTATGATCTGTCACTACAGTGAATTTTCTTCCATACAGATAAGGCTGAAGTTTTCATAGTGCCCACACTAAGGCTAGACATTCCTTTTCTACCACTGCATAGCATTCCTCCCTGGGTTGGTGCCTATGACTGAGATAAACCACTGGGTGCTCTTCTCCCTCTGAAGACATCTGGCTAAGTACAGCCCCCACCCTATGGTTTGAAGCATCCACTTGCACAACAAATTCTTTGCTATAGTCTGGACTTGCTAACACAGGGGGTCCTCCCAAAGCTTCCTTAAGCTTCTGAAATGTCTGCACACATGCTGGGGTCCACACTACCTTATCTGGCCTGTTCGTCCAAGTCAGGTCTGTGAGGGGAGCAGCTATGGTACTATAATTGGGAACAAACTTTCTGTAGTGCCCTGCTGTCCCTAGTAATGCCCTCACCAGCTATGGTACTATAATTGGGAACAAACTTCCTGTAGTGCCCTGCTGTCCCTAATAATGCCCTCACCTGCTTTTTGGTAACAGGTGCAGGCCATGCCTGAATAGCTTCCACTTTGGCAGGTTCTGGCCTTATCTTACCACTCCCCACTCTATGTCCTAGGTAGGAGACCTCTGCAATACCCACCTGACATTTGCTCGGCTTAATGGTCAACCCTGCCCTCTGTAGTCTGCCCAGCACCTCCCTGACATGCTGAAGGTGCTCTTGCCAGGAATGGCTGTAGATAGCAATATCATCCATGTAAGCAAGGGCAACCCCTCCTGCTCTTGCTAAGATATGATCTACCAGCCTCTGGAAAGTCGCTGGGGCATTTTTCATCCCAAAGGGCATCTTTGTGAACTCATACAAGCCAAAAGGAGTCACAAAGGCTGACTTCTCTCTAGCACTGGGAGTCAAGGGCACCTGCCCGTAACCCCTGGTAAGATCAATGGTTGTAAGATACTTAGCGCCACCAGCTGCTCTAAGGCCTCATCTGTCCTAGGCATGGGGTAAGCATCTGACTCTGTGTGACTATTTAATTTCCTGCAGTCCATACAGAACCTGGTGCTGCCATCCTTCTTTGGCACCAGTACCACTGGTGAGGCCCAGGGACTGTTGGACTCTTTAATCACTCCTAGTTCCAACATCTCCTGTACCTCCTCCCTCAGAGTCTGTTTGACTCTCTCAGGCACCCTATAAGGGCCTGCCTAATAGGCCTTTGGGGTCCTGTATCCACCTGGTGCTGTACCAGGTGGGTGCACCTTGGTTTCCCGGTGAACATGCCCTCAAACTCCAGCAACACTGTTTGGATTTCTCAAACATGGGTATGAGATAGCTGCTGGGACATTACTACCCCCTTCCACCGAGGTGTCAGCCCAAGCTTCACTGAGGAGATCAGTCCCCAGATCTCCCTCAGACGACTCTTGCAATCCACTGCAAATACTCAGCACAAGGGCCTCCCTATCATGGTAAGGTTTCATCATGTTAACATGGTACAATTTCTGCCCCTGCCATCTGCCTAGCACTTCCAGCATGTAGTTAACATCACTTACCTCCTTGTAGGGTCCCTCCCAAGCTCCTTGCAACTTGTTGTGTCTGACAGGAATGAGAACTATCACCTTCTGCCCTACAGCATACTCTCTAGCTCGAGCATTCCTGTTACACCACACCTTCTTCTGTTGTTGGGCTTCTGCCAGATTCTCCTGGGCCAGCCCCATGAGTTCCCAGAGCCTTGCCCTGAGGTTCAGGACATATGCCACAACAGATGCCTTGTGAGACTCATACTCACTTTCCCACTCATCTCAAATTAAATCTAGAGGTCCCCTCACCCTATGCCCATACAGCAACTCAAAGGGTGAAAAACCTGTGGATTCCTGGGGAACCTCTCTGTAAGCAAACAACAGATGGGGTAGATATTTGTCCCACTCCCTCTTAAACTGATCTGCAAATACTCGTAGCATGGACTTGATTGTAGGGTTTAACCTCTCAACAAGACTATTAATCTGGGGATGGTAGGCAGTGGTCTTCATGTGCTTCACCCCACAGGACTTCTACAGACAAGCCAGCAGGTCTGACATAAAATTGGCACCTCTGTTAGACAGTATTTCTTTTGGGAAACCTACCCTGCTGAAAATCTCTAGCAAAGCATTTGCCACCTTCTCGGCCTCATTGGAGGACAAAGCCACCACCTCAGGGTATCGTGTAGCATAATCCATCATCACTAGGATATACTTTTTCCCTGTGGAACTTGGGGTACTCAGAGGACCCACAATACCCATAGCTACGCTCGGAAATGGCTCCTCAATCACAGGCAAAGGCATCAAAGGAACTCTCACCTTGTCTCCTGCCTTGCCTATCTTTTGGCACTGTTCACAGGTCCTGCATACCCTGTTACATCTCTGGAAATTCCAGGCCAATAGAAGTTTTGCATAATACACCTCTTTGTACGTTTTATGCCCACATGACCAGAAAAGGGAATATCATGGGCTATGGCTAGAAGCACCAGACGGTAAGCTCTAGGCACTGCCAACTGCTGTACTCTCTCACCTTCTAGCCCTCCCTCAGGAGTCCACTGTCTGTATAGTAACCCTTTGTTCCAGTATACAGATTCCCCCTCCCCTTGAAATCAGGTGCCTCCCTAGCTACCTGCCTCAGGCCTTGCAGTGTAGGGTCTGAGGGCTGAGCCTGTCTCAAGTCTCTCCTTGTAACCCTTCCCAGCTCCCTTTCCACAGGAAGTCTGGCATCCTCTGACAGTGGTCTGAGTTTTCAGGCCACAAACTGCATTATCTAGCAATCTAACACCTGCACAGAAACTTACAACAATAGAAGACATTTCACATGTATATTCTAACAGAAACTAGAACAATAAAGCACATTCCACATCTAAATTCTGGTCATAAACTTTAGCCTTAAAACAATGGGCATGAAACCTTCATCCAGATGCACTGAAACCAACTTGTAAAACATTAAAGAGATTCATAAGATCTTTTCAATTTTAAAAGACACACTTAAAATACTTGGCTTGGTTTTCCTTACAGCAGATGGCAATGTTGCAACAATCTTGAAGTTCACATTTTACAGTGTTTTCTTACATTTAAAAACACAAGCCTGTATTGTACATTTATTTACAAATGCCAGAATTGTATATCAAATTCTGTTTGACTAGGCTGGCAGCCTTAGCCCATCTCTCCCCAATCGTTACAGTATGTATTTACTATAGCATGTCCGCTCTCTGAAAAGCTCGACTAATGTCATTAGATGTTAGGCAGCTGGGCTACTAAAATGATCCCAGGCTACAAAGTTCCCACTCTTTTACTTACAATGCTCTGTGATAACATCTTTCTCTCCAGATCTCTGTTATCACAGAACAGACAATGCATTAAATAGACCTCAAGACCAAGACAAGGACTGGGAAAGCAGGGCAAATCTATTACCAAGGATGGACCTACTTATCCAGCTCTATAATTACATTAAGTACATAACTTTCATAGGATCATAGGAGATTACTAGGCTATAGACTCAGGGGTCATTTTAAGCTTAGCTGTTTCATCCCAATGTAATACCATAGAAATACTATTCAATTCCTAAGGCTGCATTTAGCGAAGACTGCCCATGTCCAAGAGGGTTGTGGGCACTCTCCCCAATAAGAATTTACGGTGCCCCTGCCCCATCCACTCATCCAGGTTCCTCCTGCACAGTGCGATAGAGATGCTCTGCTTCACATGAATAGGCAGCCTATTCCAAAGATGCTACAATCACTGCGAAATAAATCTGTCCCTCCAGCATGTCCTATTTAAGTCACAGGCCATATTTAGGTCCCTGGAACGGGTAGCCCTAGTCCTGTTTGATTTACGGCTATGCAGCAAGTTCATATGGTTTGGGTCTTGGATTGCTCTGTAGGTCAGGCATAAGTCTCCCATAAGAAGTCTATATGATACAGAGTACAGTGACAAGGACTTTAGTTGGTCTGTGTACGGCACATGCTTGAGCCCCTTGATCTTCTTTGTTAGAAACCTTTGAGGTCTCACTAACTGCTGCACGTGCTTAGTATGGTACATGCTGAATGGAACATTATACTCAATCATGAGCCGGATGAATGCCTAGTATAGGGGGGTTATAACTTCTTTCGCTTTCGAAGCTATGCTTTTAATAATCAAGTGTGTTCTACATAGAAAGCTTTCCTTACTACAGTAGACACATGGTGGTTGTAGTTAAGGTCGCAATTAACTTATGACCCCAGGTCCCTTATCACTTCATGGGAACTTAGGTTATTGTTTTGATTTGATAGTGTGAAGTGACATTGTTTGTGCTGAAGGGAATGATGATGCATTTCTTTGCATTTAGTTTGAGACTGTGACTAATACACCAGTTGTTGGTCTGCATGAAACCCTCCTGGAGGATACTGACATCAATTGGGAATTCAATGACTGCACCTAGTTTGCAGTCATCTGCAAACTTGGTCAGCCACAACCCCTCAGTTTTGACCTATACTTCATGTTTGGTACAAGGAGGTCCATCATCAGTAACAAATGGATACAGTCTGAAGCTCATCTTTCTGGATGGTTTCCCACTTAAGAAAGTACTCCTGATTTATGTGGTCCTGTAGACAGACTAGGACCTTAAGATCTCATCCAGCTTACAGTACTTCCCAAATGTATTCTATGAGGACCAAGGAGGTGATCCACAGACTTTATCCAAAGCTACATTACAAAAAAGGTGTTGTATGGCAGTCATTGCTCTAGTGGAATGTTCCCTAGGATTAGAGATTAAAGGCTTACTATTGTTTGTTTTTTCGGCTTTTCCCGGTTAGGGGTCGCCACAGCAGAACTCTGGTCTGCTAATGATTGGCAGTAGATTTTTATGGTGCCGAGTTGGCAGCCCGACAACCAACCTTCAACGAAGGCATGCCCATTCACGCATGTCTTTTGAACCACTCGACCTCGGGGAGGACATGCAGACTCAACAAAGAAGGCACTCCAGCCGAGAATCATAGTTTCATAGTATAGTACTAGGCTATCTGCCCTGGGGCACTTGTAAGCCTAGCCATAGTGATGTGGCTTTCGCCACCCCATGAAATGGTACAAAAATGTACAGAATAAATCTAGAATACTGTGCCTCTGACTAGTAGTGACACAATGAAGGTCCCCTTATATAATAGAATTAGTTTACTGTGCCCCTGTCTAGCTGTGACACAGATGTGACCCCTGGGGTAAACTTACAATCTCCCATCCACTCATCAAGATTTCTCTTGAAGAGAGTCAGTGTGGGGCTCTGCCTAATACGAACTGGGATCCTGTTCCAAAGCATGGGAAGCCTCTGGGTTATGAATCTATCCCTCCAGCATGTCCTATTCATACTTGTGCCGAGGTTTAAGTTTTTAGCTTTCGTGGTCCTGATGGATTTGGATTTTTTGAGGTGGAGCATGTCCATCAGATCCTGATTGGACATGGCCTTGTACGTCAGGCAGAGATCACCTCTGAGCAGGCGGTATGCTACTGAATAGAGCTGAAGTTTCTTTAGTCTGGCAGAATAAGACATATGTTGGAGACCATTGATCCTTTTGGTGAGGTACTTTTGTGGTCTCTCCAGCTGTTGCAAATGCCGGGTGAGGTACATACCAAATGGGGCATTGTACTCAATCATGGGTCTGATGAGGGAGGAATATAGGGGTACAATGACATCCTTGGATCTGGATGTGAATCCCTTCATGATGAGGTGTACAAGGTAGAATGTTTTTCTAACCACTTTGGCAACGTGGGTGTCAAATGAGAGGTCGCTGTCTACTTGGGTCCCTAGGTCTCGGATTACTTTTTCCGTACTCAGTGGGTTGCTGTCTATGTGATAATTTGTGGGTACTTTGTTTTTTCCAAAAGGGATGACTATACATTTTTTGGCATTTAGTTTAAGGCCGTGACTACGGCACCAGTTGTCCGTTTCAGTGAGGCCTTTTTGTAGGATGTGTGTGTCTGCTGGTGTATCGAGTATGGCGCCTAGTTTGCAGTCATCTGCGAACTTTGTCAGCCACAGCCCTCCCATGTTTGCTTTAACATCTGAGAAATAAATGCCGAACAAGAGGGGTCCCAGGAAAGATCCCTGTGGGACATCACTTGTGACTGGCTCTGAGTCTGACATTGCTCCAGCGATTTTAACTTTATGGGTTCTGTCCTTTAGCCAGTTTGCAACCCATCTAGTGACATAAGGGTTTACTTTTAAGCTGTTTAGCTTATCTATGATGCCTGAGTGGGGTATTGTGTCGAAGGCCTTAGCCAAGTCCAGGTATGCTGTATGGACTGCTTTGCCCTCATCAATGGCTCTAGTGACTGTTTCGAAAAAGTCAACCAGGTTTAAAAGGCAGGATTTGCCCTTTACAAAGCCGAACTGGGTGGGTCAAGTGTCTGTAGGTCCCCTATGTCTCTGTTTATGAGTTCCATAATGATTCTTTTCATAGCTTTGCAGACCAGGCTAGTTAAGCTTATGGGGCGGTAGTTTTCAGGGTCTGTAGAGGCACCCCCCTTGTGGAGTGGGACAACTGTTGCTGTACGCCAGTGTTCAGGTACATATCCCGAAGTAAGGCTAAGGTTAAATAGCATTTTTGTGTGTGGGTTTAGCTCCTCTTGGAGTTCACGTAACATGCACCCCGGGATACCGTTAGGTCCCATTGATGCTGTGTTTTTTGCTTTGTTTAGGGCGGTTCTCACTTGGACATCTGAGATGACAGGGAGATAACATTCAGCTGGGATAAGTATTTCTTCTTTTGGGTATGAAGGAGGGGAGAAATTTGCACTGAACCTCTCAGCCAGAATGTTAGCAATATCTGTGGGTTCAGTGTATTTTTTGTTGTTGTGAACCAACTCTGAGCATTTCTGAGGGTTTCCGCCCAGGTTTCTAACATAGCTGAAGAAGGCTTTGTGGTTATCTTTAGTGTCCTTAGCGATTTCTCTCTCAAAGTTTGCCTTGGATGTTTTTATGAGAGAACATAGTTTTCTGCTAATGTTGATCAGAGATGTCTTCTATTCATGGGATTTCGCTCTGACATGCAGTAGCTTCCTTCTTTTGTTATACAATTTGTTTATGGCTGAGGTCCACCAGACAGGACGCTTACATTTGGTGGAGAGGGACTTGGATTTGTTTGGGATTGCATGATCCATGCATTCTTGGAGATGTTCATAGAAAGCATTTGTGAAGGATTCGGCATTTTGGGATGTGGTATCCACTGGCACAGTGGGCTTAAAGGATACCATCTCAGTCTTAAGAAGAGTGAAGTCTGCTTTTGAGAAGTTTTTCACTGTGGTCTTTTGTGCTGGGGGTGGAGGTGGGATATGTATATCCAGGGTGATTGGTTTGTGGTCAGATCTCACTAGTGAGGGTATACTTCGGTGTGGAGCATTTTGTCCCCATGTTTGTGATGATCAGGTCTAGTATATTATCTCCCTAGTGGGAGAGGTGACTAGTTGTTCCAGTGCATTTGAATTTATGAATTCCAGGAACCTTTGGGCTAGGGTATTAGGGCTAGAATAATGTACCCAATCTATGTTTGGGTAGTTGAAGTCTCCCAGTATGATGATATTTTGTGATACATTCATATCCTCCAATGTCTTCAGGAAGGCTGAGTGGGGTTCTTGAGATTGGGAGGGTGGTCTGTAACATGCTACCAGTTGTATAGCAGTTTTGCCTATGGTTAGTTGCACCTGTATGGTCTCTGATGCTTCATGTGTTGCTACTAACCTGGAGGTGTGGGTGTCCTTTATGAATATGGACACTCCCCCTCCCTTTGTGGTTCGGCCCGGGTTTTGGGGCCGAAAAGCATGATACGAGGTAAAGCCTGATAGCGCTGGGGTGCTCTCAGGAGCCTTGAACCAGGTTTCAGTTACTGCACAGATGTCGATGTTCTCCATGCTGAGGAGTGCATCAAGTGCCTGCATCTTGAGATTTAGACTTCTGGCATTGCGCAGCATTACCCTTAGTTTTTTTCCATTTTTTTTTCCAAGGAGGTGGGTTTATCTTTTGAGCCTTGCCTAAAAAAGGCACTATGGGGGTGGCAAGAGCCTTAGCCAATATCCGGAAGCCCAGTGGTGACAGGTGTAAGCCATCCCTTGTGAAGCAACGTTGCTTGTCCAACATATCATCCCAGGCAGACAGACATTAGATCCCCTTAGAATGACACCAGTACTTGAGCCAATTGTTAAAGCTGATCATCTTGTCTTTGTATTGTGGTATCATTCTTGGTGAGGGCAAGATGCTGCTCAGGGTCAGGGTCATACCAGCCTGGGCTACATAATCGGAGAGCTCCTCCATGTCTCTTTTCATGTAGTCCAGGGTGGTACGTCTCAGGTCATTCACACCAGCATGGACAATGACGGAGTCATATTTGTACTTGCTTTGGAGTGACCTGAGTGCATGAACAGGAGAACCTCTTGCTGTGAGGCAACAAGGCTATCACTGCATCACCATGGCTTAATTTTCATAAAATACTTTTTTTTTACAATTAGTCACCCACCTGTTTACAGTGATCTTACATTTTACAACCAGTTATATTAGAGAATTACATGAACAGCAGAGTTTTCTGTAGGATTTTGTTCTGTTTACACAGAACTTGTGTTGTCTATGGATATCCAAACAATGCAATAATCTATTCTAAAACTCTGAAAACACTGATAACAGTCAATTCACTATCTACTCCACAAATGCTACTCCAATCGCTCCAGTGGCACAGGCTAAGCTATTGGGAATAACCATAGACTCCCACCTAAACTTTGATAGTCATCTCAACTTAACTATTAAAAAAGTACATGCCAAACTGGGATCACTCTGCCGTATCAAACCATTTCTTACCAACAACACAAGATCAGCCATTGCTCACTCCCAGCTTCTATCCACCCTACTCTATGCATCTCCCATTCTGACTAATCTCAACAAGACTGATCTAAGCAAAATGGAAGCCTGCTATAACAGAATTTCCCGCTTTGCTGCAAATTGCTCATATAGAACTCATCACTGTACTGCTTTGAGACAGCTCCACTGGCTTGAAATGCCCAACCTCCTAACCTACAATCAGCTCTACCTCTGTCATTCTATTACCTCCCCAATAAATGTCCTGCCCTCAAAAACTTAGTACAACATCACTTAGCCAAAAGGCCTCTTAGATCATCAAGCAAACTACAAATAGAAGTCACCAACAGCTACAATAGCTTTGGAGATGTGATATATGGTAGTTCAGTGGCTAAGAAATGGAACTCTGTCCCCACTAGCATTCAAAACACATCATCTAAAGCCTCCTTTAAAGACCTCATCAGGCAACATCTCAAGCAAAGTTGGCAGTGCCATGATTGCTCCCCAGGCTAGTGAAAGCGGATAAGGTATACATACTAAATCTTGAGTACTTGATAATAGTTTTCAATCTTACTCACAAACACTGGCTAATTTACAATGTATGTACTTGTACCTGTGTACTATTCATGTATTCTACCTATGTTCCAAATTTCAGCTGTACACCACAAATCTATTAATTACCTTTATTTTTAAATTAATATTTTTTTGTTTGTTCTCTCCACTGTAACTGTTGATGTGCTGCATACCACTGTAAAAACAAGTCTTTTGTAATTTGTGTGTATACTGATCATGTCTAAATAACTGAATGTATCTAATTTTTCTTTGTGGAGCTTTTCTCCCCGGGCCTCTGAAAAAGGGCCTTTTCGGCTCAGTCAGACACCCCCGGTTAACAAATGTAAAATAAAATAAAATAAAGAAATACCCTGCTGGGGCAATTATGGAAAACCACAGGAAGGTGAACTGACTGGTTTAGGTATGAGTCAGTGGCTACAACTGTCATGAAACAATGGTTTGTTCACATGAAGACTCAATCCATGTGAAAAAAAAAATAAGGAAGTTGTAGAGACAATGTATGTAATTCAAAAATTCATATGCCTGACAGAATTGTTCAGGACATACATTGCAACTACCACAGAAGCTAGTCTGACTTGTGAAAGTATAGGTTTTTCCAGAACAAAATATAAATCTCATGAAGGAATAGGATCACGGAGTAAAAGTCTAATAAGAAAGGAAATATTCAGAAAGGCCTTACATACTTTCAGAGATGCTAAAGACAAAACTTGAGACTTGACAGAAGTATGAAATAGCAAAAAGGTGTACATTAGTAGAATAGCCAAGATCTGTATCAAAATTATGAGGTAAACCAAGAGTAACAGTACAGGTGCAGTAAAAGGATTTAGGCCCTTTGTCCCTTTGACAACACTCAGATGGAAACCAAGTCCACATGGTTTTGCAATGTTTTTCCAGTACTGGGCTCTTAGTCAGAGGTGAGAATCTAGACTACCTAGAGGAGTAGGTAGGCAGGGCCTCTGGATATTAATGGAACTGAAGAAACCAAGAGGTTAGACTAGGGAATGGTGATCTGGATGGAACTTATTAGAGGTGTGGGACATTAGTATCTTGAAGGACTGAAGGTGGACAGGCTTCACCAACAGAAAATGCCAGCAAGGTCAAAATGGAGCCCAAGAAAATCAGTCTAGACTGTGCTGCTTGGCTTTCTGAATAAACTTCAGTATCAGGGGAAATGGGGGGGGGGGGGGTACAGAGGAGTCCTGGGGTGGGGGTGGGGAGATCATTCCTGGATGATAGCACATTTACTCTGTTCCCAAGCAGAAGGAAATACAAAATACAGAAAAGACGTAAAGGTCACAGCAAGGGTTTCCCTGGCAATGAAACATCTTCAGTCCTACTAATGGTCTGCCCTTATCACCAATACATTAATGTACCAACTGGCCTCAGACTGTGACCATACACTCTATATAATCTTATCCTGACAATTACCCCCAACCCTAGGAAAAATGTTCATGATGATAGCTACTAGGGGAATAGGGATCAGAAAGGGGTCGTCAAGAATGAGATCTGCAGTGTACAACTATCACCTCAGATGAGTTTGCAAGGTTTGATAATTCTTGTGCGTACAATCATGGGATCTGAAATGTTAGACCACTGTACTCTGAAGGGTCACAGAAGAATTATCAAGTGAAACATGGAAAAAATACAACAGTGATGCCAACAAACAGAAGTAAAATCAAATTAGAAATACCACTAAAACCAAAATCCAGTATGACAAAAAACTGTAAAATTACAAACAGCAAATCAGAACAACCCTAAGATATTCTGTTCTACTATCAACATACTCCTGCATTCAGCCCACATGAACCAACCTAGTCTGAAACACATGCACCAGGAGACTCTAGTGTTAACCAGTTTAACAAACAATGTAAATTTTGTTGCCTCTCTCTTAAACCCACAATCTTCTACAACTAGTATAACACCTCCAGACCCCAAAGCTCTTTCCTAAGCTCTCAAGTTTCAACACAGCCAAAGCTCTCAAACATCAACCTGTCCCAACTTCCACAATCAGAAAACTACATAAAACTTACCAGCTGAATACACCAAAACAGCTGCAGATGCTCTGGCATACCCTGTGCCCAGCTTTATAAACTGGACTGTCAGTGAAAACGATGCTTCCACTCTTTGGAAAAAAAATCCCACATACTTCCCTTACATAAGGGTGGAAACTACACTGACCTGTTTAACTGCAGGCCCACAGCTATTCTTTCTTCTCTACCTAAAACACTTAAAAGGTGTATGCAATCCCAAGTTCTTACCTACACTGCTGAAAATTCAGCATTTTTCCCTACACACAACATAGCACCACCCTGCATTAGCATAAACAATAGCCTTGCCTCTTACGTATTGCTTGATCTGTCCAAAGCCTCTGGCATGCAGTCACACCAAAAATGACTATATAAGATGTCTTCTCTAGACTTTGATAAACTCTCACTGTCTTAACAGTTACCTCTCAAACAGGCAACAAGCTGTAAAGTGGCAATACATCTCTTTCTTTCTCCCAGTAACCCCAGGAGTCCCTCAAAGCTTTGTATTAGCTCCACTACTATTTAATATATTTATTAATGATCTGCATTTAGCAACCAAACAAGGAACCATCACCAATATGTAGATGACTCCATAATCATCTGCTCTGACAAAAACAAAGTACAACAGTACACCCAAGAAGCTCTCTCACACACAGAGTGTGGGCTAATTAACTCACATCTCCTTCTACCCCTTCCCAATCCAAACTTATCTTATTCATTGTTAAGCAACAATTTGACCAAAAAAATTACTTCTCGATTCTATCATCAAACAATACCGAAACAGAAATAGTAACCCATGCCAAACTACTAGGAGTTACCATCAATGAAAATCTAAAATAAACCACCACATAAAACAGGCTGTAAAGAAAACTCATCAAAAATTGGAAGTCAAACACTACCTAATAGAGTAGGTCAAGATAAGCATTGCCTTTTCCATTCTCATCTCTATTTTCCTATACATAGCCCTCATACTCATCAATTTACGATCTACTCAATTCTCCTTACTTGACTAGTACTATAATAAAATTGCAACATTTGCGACCAACCATCATTGCAGGACACATCACTGACCCACAAAAAAGTGACTAGATTGGCTAGAATTAAGGCACTATTTAACCTGCTCACAGCTAGTCACAACACAGAAGCTTATGTATGACCCAGACAAATGCCAAGTCTAAGCAATATTCTCAAACTCTACAGCCCCAAAAAGATCAATATATTCTTCTGAAAAGATGTTGTTAACTACCTAAATCAATCAATACTGCTGCAGAATCCTATAATCCTCTTTCCCTCAAACCTCTCCTGAATATAACAAGTGCAACCAACCAACTGATGTATAATTGCCACATAATCACCAATGAGTGTACGACCACCTCTACGTTCATAAAAAAAGATGTTTATTCCACAATAGTAAAGCATGCCAAACTGCAAATGTAAATACAATGAAAATGCAGTATTTTAGACACACACTATCATGCATGTGTTTAAAACGGACTTATACATTATATTTCATGTCATAATTATATTTTATTAAAAAGTCAGACAATGTACCAGTATTAATCTATCAGTATACGCGTTTAAGCATTACAGAAAGGACGATACATTGTATTCTTATTGCATTTTCATTGTATTTACATTTGCATGTATATAACCTAGTGTTTTTGAATATGGTATGTTTTTGGTTTTGGTTTTGATTTTACGTATTATATGTTTGAAGGAAATTCATTATTGATAAGTATATATACATTTTATTTTATTTTAATAGCACGGTTTGTGAGCTACCTCCTTCAGATAAGGCAGATGGAGCTAGACAGTCGGTACTATTATGTATGTAGGTATCACTTTAAAAATTTAAAAGGCAAAAAGCTCAAATTAGCTGCAAATTTGGCGCCAATTCTTAAATATAAGGTGTATAGTATTCAAAGCAACTACTATGTTCTGATGAAGCCCACTATGTTGTGGGTGAAAGCGCTCAACTTTTTATTGTGTAAAAGTGTACACAGTTCGTGCTTTACTATTGTGGAATAAACATCTTTTTTTACAAACGTAGAGGTGGTTGTACACTCATTGGTGATTCTGTGGCAATTATACATCAGTTTCTCTCAAACCTGGAATTCCATCTCTCTCTCTCTTAGAATATTAGAAAACAATAAATATTTCAAACTACATTAAAGGGTCAACCAAAAATACTTGGCTATGCTCTTGCACCTCTTCTAGGATAACCTAAATGCTGCTGCTCTCTCAAAATCATTTCTTGGACCTCTCTACTCTGTATATAGCCTCTCTACTCACTAAAAACCTGTCTTACTCTTCCTAGAATAACCACCATCTAGTCTACTGTTCTTTGTACTTCAAAGAACCTTCTACACCAACTGTCGATCTCACAGTTTACAAAAAATTTTCTGCAAAAAGCTTAGTAACAAATTGCATTTTATATACATATATATATATATATATATATATATATATATATATATATATATTTATTTATTGCATTTGTTAACTGGGAAAGTCTACTGTGCCTAGGTGAGCCCATTTTCAGTAGAGGTCCAGGAAGAAATGCTCCACATAACATTAACAGCACATACAAGAACAAGCACAATATACAGTGTATATAGTCTCAATGCATGGAAGAAAGAAGTTATGTACTCACCATAATGTTCCATCTGAGTAGTTGTACTTCATTTGTCTTCAACCTGTGGGTTACGGATCTATATCGGATCCGAGCCGGCAACTTTTGCTAGTATCAGCTCCGACCTCCAAACTCCTCACCTTACCCATAATACACCTCCACTGCCTTCCATCCCCAGATCGAATTTGCTGAACTTATACTGAGAACCCGACCTGATAGATTTACTGGTGACCTATACTGCAGCCTGTAGGCTGATCATGCGCCAAAGTCCGGGGGAAGGAGGGAGGGACAGTTGAAGACAAATGAAGTACAACTACTCAGATGGAATGCTATGTTGAGTACATAACTTCTTTATCTGAAGTAGTTTACTTCATGTGGTCTTCAACCTGTGGGACAGAGTCCCCAGCTACTAAACTCCTGGGAGGCCCTCATGGAAGAATATTCAGGAGCAACGAGGAACCAAAGGGTGCTCTCCTTCTGGAAGTCGAATCCAATTTGCAATGAGAAATAAAAGTATAAGATGAGGACCAAGTAGCTGCAGAACAAATATCATCCAAAAACACACTAGACCAAAAGGCCACAGATGTAGCCATGGACCTAGTGGAATGAGCTTTTACCCGACCTGGAGAAGACATGGCTCTGTCCTTATAGACCTGCAGGATGCATGAAGAAATCCATCAAGCTAAAGTGACCTTAGAGATAGGTTACCCAAAAAGGGTTTATAGAAGGAAACAAACAACTGATCAGATTTACGGAAATTTTTTTGTCCTGTGTAAACAGAATCATAACTGTCTATGAACATCCAATATGTGGAATTTGTATTCCATCTTGTTCGTAAAGTTAGGAAAAAACACAGGCAAATTGATAGTCTGATTGATACTGGACGGATTGCTTTGAAGGGAAACCCTGTCTTTGTGAAAAATCATGTACAGAATTTTGATGGACAAGGCCTGCAATTCTGAAACCCTTCTTGCAGAGGTAATAACCATCAAAAAAGCTGTTTTCCAAGATAAAAATGTCAGATCTGCAGTTACGGCAGGCTCGAAAGGCAGAGCGACCAAAGCTGAAGAACCATAGTAAGATCCCACGGGGGAACAGGATTTTTTACCAGGGGGCATAACAAAAAGGTGCCTTTGCTAAAGGCTTTACACAGTCTGGAAGAGGCTAAGGAGGCAGAATTCTTGCCCACACGAAAATGAGAAATGTCAGCCAACTGAACTTTGACAGTAGAAGAACTAGCTCCGTGTATCAGCTAGAAAATCAAGAATGGCAGAAATAGGAGCCGTGAAAGGGTCTAAACTCCTTTGAGAAGCCCAGAAAGAAAAACATTTCCACTTGCTGTGATAAACCTTCCTGGTCGAAGACTTATGAGCAGCTACCAAAATAGATCTAACTGAGGAGGGAGGATAGTCCAGGAGCCCTAGCAATCAAGGGAACTGGTGCAGAAAAGCCATGAGCTTCAGGCTGTCCAGAATCGGATGAGGCACCCCTGAAGGGTGTGAAATTAAATCCTGAATGGACTCTAGGATCCAAGGTGGAGCCAGAAGGTGAGACCAAAAGAAGAGAAACCACACCTGGCGAGGCCAGAATGGGGCAATGAGGATCACTTTGCTCCCCAGTCAAAGAGCTTTCTGCAGAAACCTCGGAATGAGAGGTACTGGTGGGTAAGCATACAGAAGACCAGGAGGCCAAGCATGAACTAGAGCATCTCTGGGGGACTCCCCCGGCAGGGAGTTCAGAGCGAAAAACTTGCTGCACTTTGCGTTGGAAGGAGATGCGATGAGATCGCAGCAAATTTGACCCCACTCACTGAAGATCTGTTCCGCTACTGACAGATTCAGAGACCACTTGTAAGGCATCAGAATGGTCCGACTTAGCCTGTCCGCTAGAATGTTGGACCGTCCCGGAATGTGCACTGCGATGAGAAGGTGACTGGTGGAGACTGCCCATTCCCACACTCTCATGGCCTCGCGACAAAGGGAGTAAGATCTGGTCCCTTCCTGTTAATATACCAAACCACTGACATGTTGTCTGACTGAATAGAAATCGTCCCCACAGGAAGAAAGGCACAAAGGGCCTGCAACGCTAGAAGGACTGTTCTCATCTCTATATGCAAGCTGGTCTCTATGGGGGACCACAGGCCTTGGACTGTCCTGCCCGAACAATGCCCCCCCACCGGAGTTGGGAGGCATCTGTGGTCACTGTGGTTTGGACTGGGGCTAGAACAAAGGGTCGTTCCTCCAAAATGTCCGGATAGCTCATCCACCATATGAGGGACAAGCGACAGACTCGACTGAGTTGAATAGGCTATGTCAATGGCAGGTCCAACAGGGACCATTGAACCGCTAGAGTCCACTGTAGAATCCTTATGTATAACCGCGCACACGGGAGATGAGTTATGGTCGCCGCCATTGAGCTTAGGGCCCTCAACAGAGATTCCGCCATTGGAAGATGAGAACCGTAGCTCTGGGAGACATGCATCCTCAGGTTTTGAACTCTCTCTGTGGTCAGGAATATTTTGCACTGAAGAGTATCTATCCTGGACCAATGTAGTCTTTCACTTATACAGGATCTAGGAGAGATATGGATGTGATGATTGTAATCCATAAAAGCAGGGCCAGTTTCAGGAAATAATCCCTGTTTTGGGAAAGTAGACGCCTGGTGGGAGCAATGAGGAGACAATTGTCCAGGTATGGATAGACCTGAATCCCCAGGTGAGCTGCTATGACTGCCATCTCTTTGGTAAACACCCTGGGGACTGTGGTGAGACCAAAGGGTAGGGCTCGAAACTGGTAATGATTGACTCCTAGCTGGAAGCGGAGGAACCTCCTGGAGCTTCTCTGCATTTTTGTGAGATAGTAAGCATCCTGGAGGTCTAACGAGCACATCCAGTCACTCTCTTGCAGGTATGGATGGACTGTAACGTGACCATCCGTAACTTCTCTTTGGCAACTGGAAGGTTCAGAATAGACAGGTCCAGAATGGGCCTTAAGTCCCCTGTTTTCTTTGGCACCAAAAAGAACATGGAGTAGAAGCCCGATCCAGACTGATCTGGGGGGACAGTTTTGATGGCTCGTTTTACTAGCAACTTGGAAATTTCCTGTGCTGCTGCCTACCTTTGCATGAGTGGTACATCTGGGAGGTGTCTGGGAGATATGGAGGAACCCAAGAAGGGAACAGATATGATTTGAAGCACCCAGCCGTCCGTTGTTGTGGACTCCCATGCCTCTGGGTGCAAGGACAATCATCCACCGACTGCATCCAGAGTACAGCAGTCAGGAACCCCCCTCAGGGTTGCTGCCTGGGTCTGTCCGAGAAAGATTCTCGAGACCCGAAGTTCCGTGGACCCCCTCTGCCTCTGGGCCAGCATCCATTCTGTCCCCCTCTGCCTCTGGGGGAAGAAGAGCCCTGAGTGTCCCGGGAATACTGTGACTTCTAGAACCACATCTTCTTTTGCCCTCTCTGGTTCAGAGAAAAGGACCTTTGAGGGTTAGAGAAGCAGATTCCGATGGCAGACAGCGTCTTCCTGTCCTTCTCACTCTGGACTAATGTCTCCTTGACGGTCTTACCGAAGAGTGTTGAGCCGTCATAAGGGGCACTGGCAAATGACACCTTGAAGAATTCGGAAAATTGACATAACCTGAGCCAGGCATCACGCCTCATGGACACGCCGGACCCAGCTGCCCAAGCCGTTCCTTCTGTATCATGGGAGAGGAGTCGCATGGATGTGTTAGATACTGCTTTTAAAGTGGCCATTCTCGCAGAGAACGAAGTCTTGTCCTCCTGCGACATGGACTTGGGGGGAGACTCCTCAAGCTCCTTTACTAGATCGCATTGGAGTCTAGTGACATGGGCCTAATAATTCAGTGCCCTGATCGAAAAGGTAGCTGAAGCATATACCCGCTTCCCTAGACGGTCCATCATCCGCGACTCTCAAGTCAGGAGGGTGGACAGAGGAACTCTCCTGGGCAACTTCCTTCTTAGTGGCTGCTGCTACCACCATGGCGTCCATGGAGGAGCAGAGGATTTTATTGGGTCGCTTTGGGATAGGCTCCATGGTGTCCGGTTCCTTCCATGCCTGCGTGGTGACCAAATCCACCAAAGGATCGATGGGAGGGGACACCCAGGAAGTAGACTGGCTGTGCCGAAAGTCTCCAGGAACACAGACTCATCAGAAAAAGGTTTGGGGGCAGACCAACCTCCCCGCTGGTGCAGGATCTCCATGATGTCTCCAAAGGAGACATCCTCGGGAAGTGACCTTGGGGAACCATCTCCATCATCTAAGTCTGTGTCCTTGTTGAGGGACTCGGGGGATTCCAAGTGCCTCCTCTTGCACGTATGCTTGCGAGGCACATCTCCGGTGGGGCTCTCTGGGGGGCACTTGCAAGGGGGGGGGGCTGTCTGGGGTTCTTTGAGCATGGGCTGTCCTTCTGATTAGACAATGGGGACCATAGACAGAGCCGAGAGGGTCTGGGAGGAGTCTGAGGGTGTGGTCAGGGGTTTTGATCTGATGGAGAGAACCCTTCCTACCACATCGAATGCGGAAGGAGAGCAAACATTCTGAGAAACCAATAAGGAGATCGGTCTCCCCGGGTCCAACATGAGAATCAGAGCCGGGCCCGAGTTGGCCGGAGCTCCGAGGGAGGGAACCTAGCCCGACAAAGACAGAGCCGAAGAAAAAGGTTCCACTCCCTTGGATCCGACACCCAAGCTTTGGCTCCGAGAGTGGCTTGGATCTGAGCTGGTCGAATCTGAAATGCTCCAGGCAGCTGTCTGTGTCAAGGAAGCAGGTACTGTTGGTGCAGACCCCCTGACCAAAGCCAACCTCAGATCAGAGTACTCCGAAGCCGAAGGTCAGATCGGAGAAGGAGAAATGGGTTGAAAGAAAAGAAGCTAGCTGCCCCCTCCGGGGGGGGGGGGGGTGGCAAGACCCCCATCTGGATCTGTGTATGGATAAAGTGCCTTATCATCTTATCCAGATCCATATCCGACAAGGAGTGGGTTTGACAGTGAAGAGGTCACGGACTCTGACCTATCAATTTGGGGCACCGAGGCCCAAGAGGCTGGACATCTCTCCTCTGGCTCTGGGGAGAACCTCGGAGATCGGAGCCGAGAGGAGACACAGGTCTGTGCTGACTTACTTGGAGAAGTGAAGCCCGGGGACCTCTTCCTCTTTTCCCTCATCTTCGACTCTCTCTCCCTTTCTCTACCTCTCTTCTGCTCCGCTACCACAGGCTTTGGTACAGGAGGTTGAGTCCCAGACCGAAGCCGAAGACAAGGAAAGAGAGTCGGAAGGAGGGACCTCTGGGGGTTAACTTGGCCTTCCTATCCTTTAGGGTGCAGGGGTTGAAGCCTGCACAAATATTACAATCCACACTCAGGTGGGCCACACCCAAGCATAAAACACACAGAGTGTGGCCATCTGCTGGGGATAGCTTATGGCCACACTCTGTGCAGCGCTTGAAAAAAAGAAGTTATGTACTCACCATAATGTTCCATGTGAGTTGTTCATCTCACCTTCATTCTTACAAATGGGTTCGGAGCCGATCCCTCGGCTCCAAGTCGGCCGCTTTCACAAGCTCGAGGTTTTCGAGTAGCTAGAGGCTAAGTCCCTATCCCATGATGCTCTCTGCCTCACCTCACATCTAGTTTGCTGTTCCCAATATATACAACATAAATTACATGAATGTAACTTCAGCTGGAGTATGAAATTCTATACAAAGACCCACCAGACCTCAAATCTCTTACTCGTTCTTCTAGAAGCCTGGAGGGGGTAGGCAGGGGCAGGAGGAATGTAAGAATGAAGGCGAGATGAACAACTCACACAGAACGTTATGGTGAGTACATAACTTCTTTATGTGAAGTTGTTCAATCTCGCCGTTCATTCTTACAAATGGGTAGCGTCCCAAGCACCATTTATCCTGAGTGGCTCATGGGAGTATATTCCTGAGGACAGTGGAACCAAAGGAAACCCCGTCCCTGGAGGCCTTATCTACTTTGTAATGCATAATGAAGGTATGTGGTTTTGACCAAGTGGCAGCTGCACATATATTGTCTAACGGCAGTCTAGCCATGTAAGCTGAAGAAGTAGAAACAGCCCTTGTGGACACTGCCCTCACTTTATGTTCTAGCGGTTGATTCATGGAAGAATATGTGAATTTTATACAACCTGTTAACCATTTGTAAAGAGTTACTTTTGACACAGGTTGCCCTTTCTTGGTATCTGAATGAGAGACAAAAAGTTGTCCTGATTTTCTAAATTCTTTGGTTCTATCTAAAAAGAATCTGAGTTGTCTGTGTACATCAAGTTTATGCAACATATACTCCAACTTGAAGTGGTTACTAAAGAAAGTTGGTAGTTCAATTGTTTGATTTAAATTAGCCTCTGAGCATACCTTTGGAAGGAAGGATGGATTAGCCCAGAGTGACACACTGTCAGGGTGAAAAATCAAGAATGGAGGTTTAATGGATAACGCCTGTATTTCAGACACCCTGCGTGCTGACGTAATCACTACCAAGAAAATGGTTTTCCAAGACAGGAATTTTAGTTAGCAAGAAGATGCAGGCTCAAAGGAGGAAGAATAACTCTAGATAGAACAAAATTTAGGTTCCAGGGAGTGAAAGGTTGTCTAACTGGTGGTCTAAGATGTATGGTTCCTTTTAAGAAGGCTCTGCATAACCTGTGAGACATAAGATTTGAACCTTCCGATCCGAGGTGAAAATTAGAAATTGCAGCCAATTGTACACATATGGTAGCTGCAGCAGCACCTTCATTAAAAGATTTAGTCAAGAACTCTAATATGCTAGCAATTGGGGTGATATACGGGTGAATATTATTTTGAGAAGCCCACAAGGCAAACCTCTTCTACTTGCTGATGTATAACTTTCTGGTTGAGGCCTTGTGGGATGATACAAGGATATGCTGCACTTCCGAGGAAAGGTTGTGGGACCTGGCTATGTTGGAAATCAGGGCAGCCAAGCTGTCAATTTGAGTGAGTGAGTGAAGTGAAGGATGAAGAGCCCCCTGACGAATGTGTCAGCAGATTTGGAACTGGGTCCAGAATCCAAGGTTCCTCCAGTTAGTAGAGCCGAAGGAAAGAAACCAAATCAGTTGAGGCCAATAAGGGGCTGTCAGAATCCTTCCCAAGGCTTTGGCTTTCGGCAGAAATTTTGAAATCAGGGGACTGGGTGGGAATGCATATAGAAGTCCCAGAGGCCAAAAGTGGATGAGAGAGTCCCTTGGGTTTTCCCCTAGTGGGGGATTCAGGGCAAAGTAACTTCTGCATTTGGCATTCATGGGGAATGCAAACAGGTTGCAGCAAGGCTTGCCCCATCTGTGGAAAATCCTTTCCGCTATCTCGTTTTTGAGGGACCACTTGTGCGACATCAGAATAGCTCTGCTTAGTTTGTCCACAATCACAATGGATTTCCCTGGGATGTGCGTTGCTATCAGAGAGTGTCCGGTGGATACAGCCCACTGCCAGACTCCTAGGGCCTCTCGACATAGGGGACAAGACTTGGTTCCCCCTTGCTTGTTGATATACCAGACTAATGACATGTTGTCAGTCTGAATTGCAATCGTTCCAAGAGGAAGAGAGTCTTGGAAGTACTGCAATGCCAAAAGTACTGCTCTCATCTCCAGGACATTGATGTGCAATTGTGACTCTCTCTCTGACCAGGTGCCTTGGGCTGTTCTTCCCTGAACCCCCCCCCATCAGAGAAGCCTCCATGGTCACTGTGGCTGATGGCGGGGGGAAGAACAAATGGACAACCTACTGTTACATGGTGGCTGTTCAACAACCACTGTAGATCCTTTTTGCATGAATCTGTAATGATCAAGAATGACATCGGAAGTTGTTGGTAAGACCATTGGGTGAAGAGTAACCACTGAAGTATTCTCATGTGAATGCGCCCTAGAGGAACTGCTATGAGAGTTGCTGCTATAGTACCTAGCAATTTTAAAACTTGAGAGACCGGTACTTTCTTTTGTGTCAGAATGTCTGATGCCTGTTGCTGAAGTGTGACTATTCTTTCCAAGGGCAGTTTTACCATGGCGGTGGTGGTGTTTAAATCTGCTCCGATAAAGGAAATATGCTGTGATGGTGACAACTCAGACTTGTCGAAATTTATAGTAATTCCTAAATGGGAACAGAGTTTTAGAGGGAGGTTCCTGGATTGAACTATTTGATGCCTGGTGGTGGTGGTGAAGAGCCAGTTGTCCAGGTACAGAAACACTCTGAATCCTAGATGCCTCAGGTGAGCCGTAACCACTGCCATGCATTTGATAAACACTCTGGGGCCTGTTGTGAGACCAAAGGGCAGTGCACAGAACTGATAATGACTGTCTCCCAGCCGGAAACGCAGGTGATCTCTGGATGGTCTGGCCATTTTGATATGACACTACGCATCCTTGAGATCTATAGAGCACATCCAGTCGTCTGTTCCAAGAAACGGAAGAATCGACTGAAGCGTGACCATCCGGAACTTCTCATTCTTTACAGAAGTGTTGAGTTTGCTGAGGTCCACAATGGGCCTCCAGTCCCCTATTTTCTTTGGAACTAAAGAATCTTGAGTGGGTTCCGGATCTTATCTGGTCTGCCGTGACTGGCTGGATGACTCTCTTTTCTAGCAACCTTTGAATTTCTATGGTTGCTTGATTTCTGAGACTGGGTGGAACATCTGGAATTTTCTTTCGTACGGTGGGTGATTCTGTGAATGGACTGACATATCCTCTGGATATAATGCTTTGTACCCAAGAGTCTTTTGTAATTTTTAGCCAGGCGTCTGGATACAAAGACAAGTGACCCCGACTCCCTCCAGAGTAGGATAGTCAGGCCTCCTTTCAGGAGCGCTGGTACGGCTTCCCGAAGAATTGATCCCTCCTCGCCCTGGTTTTGCAAAATCCATCTTCCATTATTGCCCCCTCCTCTGCCCCTGGAGGGGGGGTTCACTGGGTGGGTTCTGAAAGGCTCCTTGGGACTTGCAGAACCACATTTTTCCTCCCTTTTGCACTTTGGGGTAAGGTCTAGTAGGGGTGGAAAAATGGACTCCTACGGCAGATAGAGTCTTTCCGTCTTGTTCACATCTAGTGAAGGTCTCCTTGACTTTAGGCCCGAAAAGGGACGAGCCATCAAATGGGGTATTAACAAAGTTAGACTTGAAGGCTTTCCACACAGGAGCATAAAGACATCCAGGAATGTCTCCAAAGAGCTATTCCTGAACCTGCTGCCCAGCTCGTACCATCAGCTGCATATGAAATGAGACGCATGGATGAGTTAACTATAGAATTAAGGGTATTGAGCTGGGATTTCACCTTATCACCCTCAGCTCCAGTACTTTGTAGAGTATCTCCAAGCTCTTTAAGGAGATATCTCTGAAGTCTGGTGGTGGTTGTTGCGTCTTTCGGCTTTTCCCGGTTAGGGGTCGCCACAATGGAACTCTGGTCCAATAATGATTGGCAGTTGATTTTTACGTGCCGAGTTGCCAGCCCTGATGCACAACCTTCAACGAAGGTACGCCCATTCACGCATGTCTCCACGCAGAAGACGCTCTAGCTGAGAATCGAACCGGACAGCGTCTTACTATGAGGCGACAACGCTACCGCAGCACCACCACCACGGATCATCTCTCTGAAGTCTGGTAAAGTGTGTCAAACAGTTGAGCGATCGCATAGCAAAAGTCGCTGAATTAAAAATGCATTTCCCATACCTGTCCATAATCCTGGAATCTCTATTAGGAGGATGGACAGTAGAAGAGGTTTCAGACATCTCTTTCTTGGTGGTGGCCGCCGCCGCCACCACCATGGCATCAACCGGTACTCCTTTGGTAAGAAACATTTTGTCCTGTGAAGAGGAAATAAACTTGTTCGGCCTCTGAGGAACAGGTTCCACAGTATCAGGAGACTTCCACACCGTTTGAGCAACTAATTCCATTAATTCATCGAAGGGTGGAGTCACCCAAGAGGTGGAGGGTTGAGACCCAAAGGCCTTCAGAAGCACCGACTCATCAGTAGGGTTAAAGGACTGCCAGCCAGCCCCTATCTTAGGATCTCTAGGATAACAGAGAAAGAGATATCCTCCAAGGGGGACAGTGGTGACCCTTCTGACTCCTCTAAGTCAGAGTCTAATGTGACAGACTCCAGCGGGGAGTCTAAATGCCTCCTCTTGCAAAGCTTCTTCCTAGGAACCTCATCAGTGGGAGCTTCTGGTGAGGTCTTAGTAGAACATGGGTCACCCAATGGGGCTACCTGAGGCTCTGGGTCTCTACGCTTTAAGGGGACCTGTGATGCAGAGGTACAACGCGGCACTTTCGGGGATGAAGAAGTAGGCCCTGATGAAGTGGGCATCTTCGGAGACATAATTCTCCTCTGCTCCGATGGGAGGAAGCAAATGGTTTCGAAGAATATGGTAACTTCCCCGGCACCAAAACAGTGGGGTCCGAGCCACAGAAAGGAGCCAAGCTCATCCGTGCTGCTCCGAGCGGAAGGGTTGGAACCGATCCATCGTTTTGACTCTCCCTCCTGGAGCTGATCGGAGAGTGTCAGCTCCCAGACTCCTTGAAAGGCATCGAAGTAGTCTGATTCGACAGAGCCGATGGCACTAGAACAGGCCTTGGCTCCGAGGGTTCCACAATCATCAGTTTTACCTCCTCTGGCTCCAAAGGCCCAACTCGGCTTGGAAGAGGAGCAGACATAGTAGGCAAGGATGTCTTCGGCTCTGAAACCGGTTGGGTTGGAGCCAACACCAATTCGGCTAATGCCAGGTTCTGGAGGAGCCACTGCACCACTCAGTCCGCATCTAAATTCAAGAAGAACAAGCTGAAGGGATGGATGAAGCCACCGATTGTAAAATTGGTGACTTCAAAACTTTGGAGACTGACTCCAATACAGTACAGTTTTGTACCTACCATAAATGTAGATGTTCGAGTGATAATACAGCTGCAGTCATAACAGATGGGTTCTCCTGCCGTCAGGCGGGTCCTCGGTCGGCCAAATTCCAAAGTCTAGGTCCGGTGTCGGTTGTCGTCGCTTCTTCCCTGACGTCAGTGCGACAGGGGTATAAAAGAACCAGCCGATGCCATTTTCTTCAGTTTTTCTTGCCCCAGATGTCAGGTGCCCCCAGAAGGAAGGCAATACATACATTTGTGTAATAAAGCAATGTCACATAATCAAAATACAGTAGTGCAAGCAAATACATCATAAATGAATACCCCAATCAGGTTGTATGAGGAGGTGTTAGCCAATAGGCCTGTCCCAAGAGGGGAAGGAGGGAAGGAAACCTGGACTGCAGCTGTATTAGCACTCGAACATCTACATTTATGGTAGGTACAAAACTGTACTATGTTCATCGTGCATACAGCTGCAGTCATAACAGATGGGTAGAATTCCAAAGCTAAGAAAGGGGTGGTAGGCACTAGGTGGAACTAGGAGGAGCCAGGATGCCCTGCAAGACTGCAGTGGCAAAGCCTGCTCTGGTTTTGGAGTATAATGGTAGGTGGTAGTGCTTGGAGAAGGTATGCACAGAACTCCAAGTGGCTGCCTCCAAAATATCTTTGGTAGGAACTCCTCTGAGGAAAGCTGCGGAGGTAGCCGTGGCACTTGTGGAGTGAGATCTGATGCCTGTAGGTACAGTTTTGTCATGAAAAGAATAGCAAAAGCGTATGCAGTGGGCTATCCATTTTGAGATTGTCTGTTTGGAAATTGGCTTTCCTTGAGCTCCTACAGCATAGGACGCAAAGAGCTGTTCTGATTTTCTGAAAGGCTTTGTTCTGTCCGAATAATAACGTAGTTGTCTGTGGATGTCCAAGGAATGTAGTAATCTCTCCCCTTTGTTTTGAGGATTAGGATAAAAGGTAGGTAAGTGTATGGCCTGACTCAAAGCTACCCTGGATACCACTTTAGGCATAAAGGACGGGTTGGTTCGTAAGGAAACTCTGTCCTGATGGAAGATGATAAAAGGCTGCACAGCCAAGAGAGCTTGTAGTTCTGAAACTATATGAGCTGAGGTAATAGCCAGAAGGAAAGCTGTTTTCCAGGATAGATACTGCAGATCTGATGAGGCAGCTGGCTCAAAGGGAGGCAAGGTCAGTTTTTCCAGAATGAAACTGAGATCCCAAGCAGGTATTGGTTGTTTCCTTGGGGGTCTTAGATTCTTAGCCCCTCTGAGGAACTGTCTTAAGAGAGGGTGAGAGAATAAGGGTGGATCAGTGTTGTATTCTGCAGAAATGGCTGAGGCATGGATTTTGATGGAGGAGAATGAAAGTCCACTGCTTAGCAGCTCAGCTAGATACTGTAGTATTTGGGGTAAATTCAGTTTTCCAGGATCCTGACCCTTTTTCTCATTCCAGACACAAAACCGTTTCCATTTTGCGGAGTAAGCTTTTCTAGCTGACGGCCTTCTAGCCTCCAAAATGACATCCTGCACCTCCTTGGAGAGTAGGGTTTGTTGTGATGCTAAGGAATCTTCCATGCGGCTAGATTGAGTGTTTTTAGCTGGCTGTGAAGTGTTTTGAAGCTGTGCTGAGTCAGGAGAAGAGGCATTAGAGGCAGGGTCCATGGTGGGGAATGCGTCAGGCTCCTCAGGAGTGGGTACCAGTGTTGTCTTGGCCAGTCTGGAGCAATGAGAATCATCTTTGGTCTGTCTGCTCTGGTTTTCAATAGAACTTTGGGCAGCAGAGGAAGAGGTGGGAAGGCGTAAACTGTCATTGATGTCCAACTGAAAGAGAGAGCGTCCACTCTCCAGGCCTTTGGATGGAAAATCCTTGAGCAGAATTTTGTCAATTGGTGATTTTTGTGGGAGGCAGAGAGATCTATGTCTGGCCTTCCCCATGCTTGGATTATTTCTGCAAAAACTTTTAGATGCAACTTCCATTCGTGTGGATCTGTCATATTCCTGCTTAAGTTGTCTGCCAGTGTGCTTTCCTTGCCTGGCAAGTACTGTGTTTGAAGTTCGATTTGTAATTCCAGGACCATGTCCCAAAGTGACATGGCCAGCCTGCACAGGTGGTATGAATGGGTTCCTCCCTGTTTGTTTATGTACCACATTACTGTGGTGTTGTCTGTCCTTATCAATAGTTGACCTGGATGCAGAAGGTCTTTGAAAGCTGTAATAGCATTTGTTACTGCTAGCATTTCCTTTAGATTGATGTGAAGGTGCTTTTCTTTTTGGGACCATTTGCCCTAAATGCACCGATCTGCCATGTGCGCCCCCCCCCCCCGGCGTAGTCCGAGGCGTCTGTTGTGATGACTTGATTTGCTTGAGGCTTGCAGAATGGGAGACCTGTGTTTATTTGGCATGCTTGAGCCCACCACAGAAATTCCTTTTGTAGACACGGGATTAGTGGTATTATTGTTTCCAAACTGTGGCTGTGTTGAGACCATACGTTTTTCAGGTACCATTGAAGTTTCCTCATATGCAGCTTTGCACATGGGATTAGTAGGATGCAAGATGCCATGAATCCCAGAGCCTGCAGGATTTTCCTTGCAGTCAGCCTGGTGCAATTTGCTAGTGCTTTGAAGTATTGAGTTAGTTGCCCCTGCTTCTCTGGCCTGAGGTAGGCCATCTGGGTGTTTGTGTCCAAGTTGGCACCCAGGAAAATTATTTTCTGAGAGGGTATTAGCCTTGATTTCTTTTTGTTGACTGTGTATCCCAGAGAATTCAATAAACTTATTACAAAAGCCAGATGTTTCAGAAGAATGTGCTTGCTGTCCGCTTGGATCAGGCAGTCGTCCAAATATGGGTATATCTGTATCCCTTGAAGTCTGCAATAGGCAATTACTGATGCCAGGCATTTTGTGAATACTCTGGGTGCAGTAGATAAGCCATAGGGCAATGCAGAGAATTGATAATGGGTTGAACCTGCAAGAAATCTGAGGTATCCTCTGCAATTTTGTCTGATTGGGGCATGCAGGTATGCCTCCTTGAGGTCCAATGTTACCAGCCAAGACTCCTTGCCCAGCATGGGAAGAAGCTGCTGTAATGTGAGCATCTTGAATTTTGGTACGATTAAGAAAGTGTTTAGGATGGATAGGTCCAATATAAGTCTCCAATCTTTTCCCTTCCTTGGTACCAGGAATAGTCTGGAATAAAAACCTTGACCTTGTTCGTGCGTAGGTACCTCTTGAATAGCTTTCATGTCTATAAGATCTGTAATTTGCCTTTGTGCCTCTGCCCTTTGATTGTGTGGCAGGTTTGGCATGCCTCTCATTTTTGGAAGGGTGTGAAAATGGAATCTGTAGCCTCTGTTTATAATGTCCAGGATCCATTTGTCCTTTGTGACAATATGCCAATTTTTTGAAAATAATGCCAGTTTTCCTCCAAAGGGTGCTGCCATTTGAATCTTGCTTGGCATACAAAGGGGAAAGTCATTGGGCTTGCTTTCTGAATGATTGCGAGTATTCCTCACTACCTCTTTGTGTAGGAGCTTGCCATTGTCTGCCTCTAAACGATCCTTGGGATCGTCCTCTGCCCCTCGGGCACCTGTATCTACCTCTTTGGGGTCTGTCTGTGGCTGGAAGGCCAATTTCTACTGAAACGGGGGGGTTGAACCTGTAGAAAATCTTTCACAGTTTGCATTGATTTAGCCTTTTCCTCCATTTTCCTTAATACCTCCTCCGCATTAGCACCAAATAATACATCCTTTTGTAGAGGGGCATCTAGTAATTTAGCTTTGACATGATCAGGCAAGGTTTGTTCCTTGAGCCAGGCATGTCTACGTATGACTGATCCTGTAACAGCAGCTCTACATGAGGCCTCTAGAGCATCAAAACCACATTGTAAAGTATGCTTACCCACTTGTTCTGCACTATGCATCAAATCCTGCAACTCCTTCAAGTCTGGTTGTTCAGGTTGTGACATTTTACTTTTCAATTGTGATAACAAAAACTGTTGGTATTTTAGCATATGGAACTGACAGTTTAAGGCCCTCATGGTTAAGGTAGCCGAGGTATATACCTTTTTTCCCCACATTTCTAAGGATCTGGAATCTCTCTCGGAAGGTAATGGATTTTTAGCAGTGGAGGCCTTAATTCCCTTGGGGCCCTGTGAGATGGTTTCTGGGTCAGCAGCATGGCTTTTGTATAGAAATTGGTGTGAGTCAGGAACCCTGTAGTACCTGTCAGGCTTGACTGGGGCTGGAGGCAGAGAATCCGGGTTAAGGCAGGCCTCCGAATAAACATCATCTAGGATGTCCAAGACAGGGGGGGTATAGCCAGAGGCCTGTGCTGAGGTAGCAAGAGAAATTCCCTAAGCCTTTTCTTGGAATCTGAATAATCCTGGCCTTCCCAGTGAAAGTGTTCCCTTAAGGTATGCAAGGTTTCCCCAAATGAATAATCCTCTGGGGGGATACAGAAGGAATGGACTCCTCTGCATCAGAGTCTTCAAAAGGGGAGTAAGAATGTTCCTGATCATCAGAGTGCTCTGAAATAATGGAGCCCTGATCAGAGGAGGGGGATTCTTCCTCCACTCTGGGCCTTTTGTCTGGTGGAGGTTGAAAACCCCTGATAAGAGAAATTAAATCCTCAGCCATTTTAAGCATCTGTTTTTTAGGCATGGGGCCTGGAGATGGGCCCTGTGTAGCTTGCCTCTTAGAATGCATGGCTGCTTTAGACTTAGTGAAGGCCTTAATGGAAGAGGAAGGTCTGAAGACACCTTGAGTGGAGGTAGACCTATCCACATTTTGAGGTTCAACGCCAGGAGTGGCTTCAGTATCTGTAGTCAGGGTGTGGGCCGAGGAGCCTGCGACCACGGGCACAGGAGACACCGCTAATGAAGTGTCGTCGGTAGTCAGGGGCTGCGTAGGCGCCTCGCTGAGAACCAGACCACGTGTAGTCGGCTTTGGCGTGGTGTCGGTAGAGGCTGCGGACCTCGTGTGTCTGTCCTTATCTTTGCATTTTTTAGACAAAACTATAGTCGGAGTATCCGACGACATAATGTAGTTAAATGTTTTTCCAAAATAATGCTGGGCGAACTCCGCCCGACGCTTAATGGTGCGTTTGTTGAATGTAGCACAAAAGCGACAGACCGAGACGTCGTGGTCTGGGCCTAAATAAGGTATACAGAGGGAATGGAAATCCTTATGCTGTATTTGCTTCCCACATGAAATACAATTATTAACTCTGTCTGACATCGGTCTGAGGCAAGAAAAGTTTCCCCAACGGGGTACTTAGCTTTCAAGAAGACTTCGGTTTCCAAATTTTCGTAATTTCAGGAGCTGGCCGACCGGCACTTGCGAACTGCTTCTAATTCGGGCACTGCGTGGCAAGAAAGACTGAAGAAAATGGCGTTGGCTGGTTCTTTTATACCCCTGTCACACTGATGTCAGGGAAGAAGCGACGACAACCGACGCCGGACCTAGACTTTGGAATTCGGCCAACCGAGGACCCGCCTGATGGCAGGAGAACCCATCTGTTATGACTGCAGCTGTATGCACGATGAACATCGGGGACCAGCTCAGAAAAACTTGCTCGGTGCCTGGTTCCGAAGGCTGTGGAACTGGCAACCGCAGCTTCTCAGCTAGTTTCGGAGCAGAAGACTTCCGCTCTGAAGAAGCTTTCAAAGACTTAGATCCCTTCAAAGATTTAGAAATCTGGTCAGCCTTGTCAAGAGAATCCTGAAAATCAAGTTTTAACAAACCTTTATCCACTAACTTTCTCCTACGTTCTAACAAGAAACTGCTGCTGAACGAGGGGCAAATGGAGCAGTTCTCCTGAAGATGGACTGCACCCAGACAATATACACAACACACATGTGAATCAGTAATGGACTTTTTGTCTGCATTTAGGGCATTTCTTAAACCCTGACGTCTCTCTCTCTCTCCTTTTGATTAGCCATAATGTTAATGGTTGACGGAAATCTCTCTCTCTCTCTCTCTATAGATATATATATATATATATATATATATATATATATATATATATGTGTGTGTATATATATATATGTATGTATATATATATATGTATGTATATATGTATATATGTACATATATATATATATATATATATATATATATATGTGTATATATATATATATATATATGGGTCTATATGACTTGGTCGACAGTTCATATGATCGACTGTTTATTTGCTCGAAAGTTCATTTGATCGACAAGCATTTGCCCCCTTCCCCAATGTTGTGTGACCCTGGAGTTGATATATATAGTTAGGGGGGGGGGGCACAGCCGCCCAACATTGGGGGGTGTGGGGGGTGAAGCCCCCCACCTAAAATGCTTGTCGATCAAATGAACTGTCGACCAAATAAACAATCGATCATATGAACTGTCGACCAAGTCATATAGACCCATACATATATATATATATATATATATACACACAGAACTGCTTAGACAAAACAAATACACAGGCTAGGCTAACACCGCACACTAAGAAGTTAACAGTTAAAGAGTTAAACAGCTATAAACAACAAACACTCTAAATGGATTTGGGACTAACTAAAACACAGCCAATGAAAGGCATAAGAGCAGCTGCTCTATAACAAATTTATTTCTCAGAGAAAATAAACCAACAAAAAATGACTAAGTACTAGCCTATGGAAAAACTAGCAAAAAAACACACTTCCTGTAATATTCTGATAAAGTATATTGAATAAATCTAGAAAAGATTTAAATACTGGCCCAAGCTCCACTCTTGACCTCTGATCTATTGCAGTGGCAACCTAGATCTGAGGTGAGGCAAACAGCATCATGGGATAGGAAGTTGGCCTCGAGCTACTCGAAAACCTTGAGCTTGTGAAAGCGGATGACTCGGAGCCAAGTGATCGGCTCCGAACCCATTTCTAAGAATGAATGGCGAGACTGAACAACTTCACATCAAGCTTTTCAGCCATCCAAATAACAGAAAGACAGCCTTAGGAAAAAAAAACAGGCAAGACCTTTCTAAATAATAAACACACACACACAGATGCACTCACCACACTCGCTACAGAGAACACTGAGGGGGGGAGGGAAAGCTACTACCTACAACACTGAACAAACTACTCTAACTACCTAAAAAACACTACACTCAACACACCAAGCAAGGGGAGGAGAAAGGGGACCTATACTAACACTAATTTGAAGAAATGTAGAAAATTCAACTACTCACAGAAAGTTTTAAAACCCACAGTTAGTTGGGGCTCAGAAGACACGATGTGAAGCAAACCGCGGCAAACGAGATCTGGGGATGGAAGGCAGTGGAGGTGTACTATGGGTAAGGGGAGGAGTTTGGAGCTCGGAGCTGATGCTAGCAAAAGTTGCTGGCTCGGATATGATACGGATCCATAACCCACAGGTTGAAGACCAAATGAAGTAAACTACTTCAGATTAAATATTAAACACAATGGTGCAAGTTATTTACAAACATTACACATCAACATTGTGTACAATTTGATCACTGAGGAAGGAGTTAGTCAGGTAGGGTAGCAGTTTTGATTCTTTTGTTGGAGTTTTGTAGTTGAATTCAACAAGTCAGAGAGAGCTCATAAGTAGTGATATTGTAGAGGGATATAGTAGTGGATCAGGTGTCAGGAGGTACTATTTTGGTACAAGTACACTATCAATCATAAATAATCTGTTTTCATCTTCTTGTCCTCATAAGCAACACTGTGTGACATTTTTATTACTTCCTTATCAGGTATAAAAATCTTTATCAAACTGAGAGTCACTTATATTTTCCTGAAATGTATTTATGCTTACTTGTCTAAAATTTATTAACTACTGTTTTACTGTTTACTCGCTTTATTGCAATGTTTTTCTCCCCAGAACTCTGTTGAAAAGAGGTACTCAGTCAGCCTATCCTAGTAAACATGTGCATTAAGTAAAACTTTGTGATACGTATAATGAAAATGGTCACTATCATCAATCCCAAAGCCCAGAGGAACAGGACTATGTGACATTGCAACTGAGCAATCAGACAAGCTAGTCTGTGAACAGGAAGGGTCCTGTGCAAGAGCAGTGTGTGTATGTCAGCAGCTAGGATGGCAGTGAGACACTGCAGTGCTCACAGATACTCCTAAGGATTGAAAAGTTATGTTCAGAGATTCTTGGGCACTTTTCAGTATACTCAAGGAGGGTGGTGCACGGAGACAGTATTCCAGGTTAGGAAATAACTTCACTCCCTGTAATCTCTGGTTTGCTGCAACAATGGAAATGCATTTTGTGAATATTCTGAGACCAAATGGAGTTTTTAACTGCTAATGGCCAACTCCTGCTGAAAAGCATATATACCCACTGGACTACATGGCAATCTTTATGGGGAGATACTAATCTCAAAGATCAAAAAAGTACATCCAAACTCCATCTGACAGACGTGGATGCAAAGAATGCACCGTGACCCTCTTCTATCATTTTATTCACATGCTGATTTTATTTATATATCACAATCATTTTTTAACTGTATAATATATGATGCTTGGTTACAAACTTGTTAATTTTTTTCCTAGGCACTATTTACCACCACACGTGCTGACCACTGCACCTTCCCTTGATGAGCCCAGACCATGGGTTTTCCCATCCTGAGTATTGCCCAGGTAACAGTGGGTCATAGGGGGCTATCACACAGGCAGCCATGGCAGTGTTTATGTCCTTGCCAGCATAATAACAGCATAAGCACATAGCCCCAACCCTGCCCCCTTGGCATGGAATGAATGACCTGTATCACCTCAGAAGCCAAAATGCTTTCCCTATGTATTCAAGGGCACCCTTCTAAGCACCTGCGATGAACACTACCATGTTTGGAGTTAAGCTACTGAAAATCATCCAAGGGATGGCCTTTGCATTGATTCCCCTCCTCCACGAGACTGTGGCATTGAACAGTCTGATCTGCACCCGCCCCCATGGATAGATAGGTATATCCATTCTCCTCATGCCAGTTCCAAAAAATGCTTAAGCAGCTATTTTTTCTTTTATTTTTTTATTTAACATTTGTTTACTGGGAAAGTCCGACTTGGAACAAAGCCAATTTTCAGAGGAGGCCCGGGGAGAAACGCTCCAGATGTATGTCTTTGTGATGTGGGAGGAAATGGGAGTACCCGGAGAAAATCCACACGAACGCAGGGAGGACATGCAGACTCCGCACAGAAAGTTCCCCAGGTGAGAATCGAACCGGAGAACCTCTTGCTGTGAAGTGACAACTGAACTGCTACACCACTGCACTGTCCTAATGTTTCATGGGACAACGGTCATAACTTTATCCACCTATACCATCAGAGATGGCTGCATGTTAATAAATCTGAATTTCAATTTTTGAGTTAACTGGTTTAAAGCACTCAACTCATGAACGGAACTGAAGTTCTTTGTTTTCATGGGGACCAAAAAGAACCTTCTGACATAACTTAACCATTTCTGTCTGGTGAGACCTCCTGGATGGCTCTTTTTCACAGCCACCATTAGACACTGGCTACACCCATGGCTGTGGGTCCCCCAGATAATTTACTGCTGACGGGGGCACTGTAAGAAAAAACAAAAAAAGCAGCAGATAGCTATTAAAAAGTGAATACAAGTGCACCCCTTCTTTGCTTTATTATCCTCAGAATGGATGGGTAGCATATTTCTAGGCTTCTGCCTCTACTATTTTTTTTTAGTATGCAACTAGATACCTGGATGCGAGTATTAAGCTGCAGTCTATCAGGCCCAGATCAGGGAAGGAAAGACCTAACTGAATACAGCACTTTGTGAATAGCAGTGATGCATTCAAGTAGGCATCAGATGCAAGCAGCAGTTACTTTTCTCCTTTCTTTTCAGCAAATTCAGAAAACTAATTTTGTAGAAACTGGAGTCTGATTTGTACTGCTTTCTTTATTTATCCTTCTAAGGACATTGCTGAATAAAAAAATTGCAATTGCCCTTTTAAAGGCAGCTTTTCAAAGAGTAAAGTACAGTTGTGTAAGTAAACTTAGCATATTAGATTATGTTCTAATAGATCAGTATTACAGTAGCAAAAGGTATATGGGATATATCCTGCCAAGGATCAAATTGCTCAGCCAGCTTACAAAGCTTTAAGTCACCCTCCACAATCCATTGCCACTGAACAGCTTGAGGAGAACAGTATAAAGTCAGTAGCTAGGGTGCCAAAAACTGAGCATTTTTCCCCTCAGAAGAGAGAGGCCACAGCTCTGCCAGATAGGAATAGTAATAACAGAAAATAATACACCCTGACATAAAAACAGCAAAAAAGACAGCGATGGTAGGAGGGTGCATCTACTGTTAGGGCAAGTTTACCTGACATATTACTATAGAATCATTTGCATATTGGATTATGTTTGCTTGGAGAGAGGCTGTATGCATTTTATTTATGAAAATATTAAAGGGTGATGGTTCTAATATTGAGCATGTGGCACACCCTAATGCTTTCTGTGGAGTTGACTGCTCATCTGCTGCATATACTAGATCTTTAAACCAACTGAATGGACTGTTTGTGAGGCCCAGTTCCTTGAGCTTTGATGATAATAAGGGATGCAAAACTTTTTCTAATACTTTGGATAGGTCTAGAAATAGGGATGCAACCATTTTATTTTTATTTTGTCTTTCATGAACACAGTTTATGAAAGTTAGTAATGTTTTTATTTATTTATTTATTTTATTTTTTATTTAACATTTGTTGACCGGAAAAGTCCGACTAGGTTACACAGAGCCTGTTTTCAGCAGAGGCCCGGGGAGAAATGCTCCAGATGGATGTCTTTGGAATGTGGGAGGAAACCCACGCGAACAGAGGGAGAACATGCAAACTCCACACAGAAGGCACCCCAGCCGAGAATCGAACCGGAGAACCTCTTGCTGTGAGGCGACAACGTTAACCACTGCACCGCCTGTGGCCTTGTCTAAAATCCATGCTGTGCTGTGGAAACAATTTTTTCTCTATTAAGTAGCTGGCCACTTGACCAGGAGAAAGCATATGACAAAGTCCCAAGAAAGCTAATCTGGGCAGTACTGAGGTGGTTTGAAGTCCCAGAAACATTGGTAGAGTTAGTGCATGCTATGTACAAGGACCCAACAACTTACATGCAAACAGTGTTTGGCCTCACAGAGAGGTTCCCAGTGGGAGTGGGTGTACATCAGGGTTCAATTCTGAGCAGACTGCTGTTCATACTGGTGATGGACTACATTAGCAAACAGGTTAGAGGGGAAGGATCAACAAAGCTGCTGTATGCAGACAATGTGGCAGCGCAGGCAGACTCTGAGCCAGAACTTCAGCACAGGACAGGCGAATGGAACGCAAATCTGAAGGCACATGGGATGAAACTAAGCACAGATAAGACGGTGGTAATGGCAGCAAATTGGGAAAATCAGAAGAAGCTGAGAATAGAGATAGAAGGGAAGATAGTGGAACAGGTAAACTGCTTCAAGTATCTGGGAGGGGTAGTTGAGGAGAAAGCTAGTCTGAATGAAGAGGTCAAAGCTAGAATCAGAGGGGCTTGCAGCCAACTGGCATAGAGTACTGGGTGTAGTCTATGACAGAAGAATACCACCAACAGAAAATGGAACTGGTACCAAACCAAGTAGTAAAGAAATAAAGTCCAAACCACCACACTGGTAATAAAATCGATTCTTTTTACTTCCAACCACAACAGATGAGCGCTTTCGTCTAATAGATAGACTTCATCAGATGAAAGCACTGATATCATGATACACTTATATATAAAATCACAAACAATTAAGAATCCATTAATTGTAATTTAAAGGCATACAGGTTCAAAAACCTAATATCCAATTTTAAAAAGACTTCCCAACTTTCAAGACTTTAATAAACACATATATATTCTATATGCAAACATTAATAATATAATTGTTCAACTAATAAAATACAAGTAATAAAAATGTGCAACTATTTTAAAAAATTTATAGTCTTTTGGTTTATTATATACTTTCAGCTTTTTTATGTAGCACAGATTTTATACTGATGTAGTCATTTAAACCTGGTGGTGAGTTTGAATTCAGCCTGAGCTGCCATATCAGCTCTTTGTATAGTAAATGGTTCTTGAGGTCTCCCCCTCCCTTGTACAAACCATACCTAACTGTATCAATAATACCAAACCTAAAACTGGATACACCTGAACATGCAGTGCTGTGTTTATATAGAGCATTGGTCTCCCTATGAGTTCTAATTTCATATAGATGTTCATAAATTCTATCCTTGAAGGGTCTCTCGGTTTTACCAATATAATATGCCATACATGTAGTACAGATAGCAATATATACTAGCATGCTGGATCTACAATTCCCCTTAACAAGCTTCACCACACTTTTAAGACTATTGTTAAGTCTAATGGTATCCTCAGTCCATATAAAAGAACACACGCTACATGCCCCACAAGGTGCAGTTTTTTTGTATGGTAATTTCCCTCTTTCTCCTTGTTCCAAGAATTTCTTAAAGTTGTTTCCTACCCTGTATGCAAAAATGGGTTCTTTACCTACCCTCGTGTACACATCCTTGTTAGTTTTCATAAGGTTCCAGTTATTTCTAACTATATGTGTAAGTGTCTGAAAAAGTGCTATATTCAACAATACAGGCTGTATTGTATTTAGTTTTACTATCCTGTGTATTGTAGTCCTTAGTAAATGAGTGACCTAAAAGTGCTTTATACTTCTTACCCCATTCCTTCTTCACTTCTTCCAAAATCCCAAAAACTAATTCCATGGGGTATTCCCTTTCTATAAAGTGGGGTTGCGATGGGGGCAGCTTGCGCCCCCACCTACGCCAATCTCGTACTGCTGGAATGGGAGAACAGGACAATTTTCCCTTCACCATTTTACCACAACATTAGACTTTATCTAAGATTTTTGGATGACATTTTTGTGTTGTGGGATGGTACTAAGGATGAATTACACCATTTTATGGGTTATTTGGAGTCCAGCACTAGCTTTCTGAGATTCACTTATACTATTAATGATAAAAGTATTGACTATTTGGATGTGACTATTTCTAAAACAAAGGAAGGTTTCAAGTCTAACATTTTTAGGAAATCTACATGGTGCAATAGTTATTTGCATTTCACTAGTCACCATCCTTTTACGCAGAAGAAAAGTCTGATCA